>NC_055687.1:1540000-1627500 GCF_017639745.1 Melanotaenia boesemani | reverse complement strand
ACTGCACGTGTGAAAACCGGCTGCTCAGAAAGGTTCAGTAAAATTCAGCCGAACAGTGTGAGAAGGTTTCCATTCTGATATTTCTCATCTACTCCCAATATTTACTCTCCAAGTCTGAAGAGAAAACAGTTCACCTGACACACACAGTTTTCTCATTTCCCATCCCGCAGCTGAATGTGATGAATAAACACACTGAACCAGCAGCGAGGAGGAGGAGGAGGAAGAGCGGGTCACTGGGACCGACAGTGACCCAGTTAATGAGCTGAAGATGAGGAGGAAAACAGGCGAGGGTCATATGCTGCTGCTCAAACACACACTGACAAGTCAACAAAAACCTGATGAAACAAACAATCCAACAACTTCCCTGTTTATCCACACACTTCCTGTTCATACTCACACTTCCTGGTTATCCACACACTTCCCGTTTATCTACACACTTCCTGTTCATGTTCACACTTCCCGTTTATCCACACACTTCCTGTTCATGTTCACACTTCCCGTTTATCCACACACTTCCCGTTTATCCACACACTTCCTGTTCATGCTCACACTTCCTGGTTATCCACACACTTCCTGTTCATGCTCACACTTCCTGGTTATCCACACACTTCCCGTTTATCCACACACTTCCTGTTTATCTACACACTTCCCGTTCATGTTCACACTTCCGTTTATCCACACACTTCCTGTTCATGTTCACACTTCCCGTTTATCCACACACTTCCTGTTCATGTTCACACTTCCCGTTTATCCACACACTTCCCGTTGATCCACACACTTCCTGTTCATGCTCACACTTCCTGGTTATCCACACACTTCCTGTTTATCCACACACTTCCTGTTTATCCACACACTTCCTGTTTATCCACACACTTCCTGTTCATGCTCACACTTCCTGGTTATCCACACACTTCCTGTTCATCCACACACTTCCTGGTTATCCACACACTTCCTGTTCATGTTCACACTTCCCGTTCATGCTCACACTTCCCGTTTATCCACACACTTCCTGTTCATGCTCACACTTCCTGGTTATCCACACACTTCCTGTTCATGCTCACACTTCCTGGTTATCCACACACTTCCTGTTTATCCACACACTTCCTGCTCATGCTCACACTTCCTGGTTATCCACACACTTCCCGTTTATCCACACACTTCCTGTTCATGCTCACACTTCCTGGTTATCCACACACTTCAAGTTTATCCACACACTTCCTGGTTATCCACACACTTCCAGTTCATGCTCACACTTCCCGTTTATCCACACACTTCCTGGTTATCCACACACTTCCAGTTCATGGTCACACTTCCCGTTTATCCACACACTTCCTGGTTATCCACACACTTCCAGTTCATGCTCACACTTCCCGTTTATCCACACACTTCCTGGTTATCCACACACTTCCAGTTCATGCTCACACTTCCCGTTTATCCACACACTTCCTGGTTATCCACACACTTCTCGCTTATCCACACACTTCCCGTTTATGCTCACACTTCCCGTTCATGCTCACACTTCCTGCTCATCCACACACTTCCCATTTATGCTCACACTTCCCGTTCATCCGGTTCATGCTCGCACTTCCCGTTTATCCACACACTTCCTGGTTATCCACACACTTCCAGTTCATGCTCACACTTCCCGTTTATCCACACACTTCCTGGTTATCCACACACTTCCAGTTCATGCTCACACTTCCCGTTTATCCACACACTTCCTGGTTATCCACACACTTCCCGTTCATGCACACACTTCCTGTTTATCCACACACTTCCCGTTTATCCCGTTCATGCTCACACTTCCCGTTCATCCACACACTTCCCGCTTATCCACACACTTCCCGTTCATCCACACACTTCCCGTTTTCCACACAATTCCTGGTTATCCACACACTTCCCGCTTATGCTCACACTTCCCGTTCATCCGGTTCATGCTCACACTTCCCGCTCATCCACACACTTCCTGTTCATGCTCACACTTCCTGTTTATCCACACACTTCCCGTTTATTCCCGTTCATCCACACACTTCCCGCTTATCCACACACTTCCCGTTTATCCACACACTTCCCGTTTTCCACACAATTCCTGGTTATCCACACACTTCCCGTTCATCCGGTTCATGCTCACACTTCCCGCTCATCCACACACTTCCTGTTCATGCTCACACTTCCTGTTTATCCACACACTTCCCGTTTATCCCGTTCATCCACACATTTCCCGTTTATCCACACACTTCCCTTTCATCCACACATTTCCCGTTTATCCACACACTTCCTGGTTATCCACACACTTCCCGTTCATGCTCACACTTGCCGTTCATCCGGTTCATGCTCACACTTCCCGTTCATCCACACACTTCCTGTTCATGCTCACACTTCCTGTTTATCCACACACTTCCCGTTTATCCCGTTCATCCACACATTTCCCGTTCATCCACACACTTCCCTTTCATCCACACATTTCCCGTTCATCCACACACTTCCTGTTCATGCTCACACTTCCTGGTTATCCACACACTTCCTGTTCATGCTCACACTTCCCGTTTATCCACACACTTCCCGCTTATCCACACACTTCCCATTCATCCACACATTTCCCGTTTTCCACACAATTCCTGGTTATCCACACACTTCCTGTTCATCCACACAATTCCCGTTTATCCACACACTTCCCGTTCATCCACACACTTCCCGTTCATGCTCACACTTCCCGTTCATCCGGTTCATGCTCACACTTCCCGTTCATCCACACACTTCCTGTTCATGCTCACACTTCCTGTTTATCCACACACTTCCCGTTTATCCCGTTCATCCACACATTTCCTGTTTATCCACACACTTCCTGGTTATCCACACACTTCCCGTTCATGCTCACACTTCCCGTTCATCCACACACTTCCCGCTTATCCACACACTTCCCATTCATCCACACAATTCCTGGTTATCCACACACTTCCTGTTCATCCACACAATTCCCGTTTATCCACACACTTCCCGTTCATCCACACACTTCCCGTTTATCCACACACTTCCTGGTTATCCACACACTTCCCGTTCATCCACACACTTCCTGTTCATCCGGTTCATGCTCACACTTCCCGTTCATCCACACACTTCCTGTTCATGCTCACACTTCCTGTTTATCCACACACTTCCCGTTTATCCCGTTCATCCACACATTTCCCGTTTATCCACACATTTCCCGTTTATCCACACACTTCCCTTTCATCCACACATTTCCCGTTTATCCACACACTTCCTGGTTATCCACACACTTCCCGTTCATAGTCACACTTCCTGTTCATCCACACACCTCCCGTTCATGCTCACACTTCCCGTTTATCCACACCCTTCCCGCTTATCCACACACTTCCCGTTCATCCACACACTTACCGTTTTCCACACAATTCCTGGTTATCCACACACTTCCCGTTTATCCACACACTTCCCTTTCATCCACACATTTCCCGTTTATCCACACACTTCCTGGTTATCCACACACTTCCCGTTCATAGTCACACTTCCTGTTCATCCACACACCTCCCGTTCATGCTCACACTTCCCGTTTATCCACACACTTCCCGCTTATCCACACACTTCCCGTTCATCCACACATTTCCCGTTTTCCACACAATTCCTGGTTATCCACACACTTCCTGTTCATCCACACAATTCCCGCTTATCCACACACTTCCCTTTCATCCACACATTTCCCGTTTATCCACACACTTCCTGGTTATCCACACACTTCCCATTCATCCACACACTTCCCGTTCATCCACACACTTCCCGTTCATGCTCACACTTCCCGTTTATCCACACACTTCCTGTTTATCCCGTTCATGCTCACACTTCCCGTTCATCCACACACTTCCCGTTTTCCACACAATTCCTGGTTATCCACACACTTCCCATTTTCCACACAATTCCTGGTTATCCACACACTTCCCGTTCATCCACACAATTCCCGCTTATCCACACACTTCCCTTTCATCCACACATTTCCCGTTTATCCACACACTTCCTGGTTATCCACACACTTCCCATTCATAGTCACACTTCCTGTTCATCCACACACTTCCTGTTCATGCTCACACTTCCTGTTCATCCACACACTTCCCATTCATCCACACACTTCCCGTTCATCCACACACTTCCTGTTTATCCACACACTTCCTGTTCATGCTCACACTTCCCGTTTATCCCGTTCATGCTCACACTTCCCGTTTATCCACACACTTCCTGAAAGAATAAAAAGAATAAAAATAAATAAAAACCAACTGAGATCTTTAAGATAAAAAGCAGGTGTGGCATGGAGTCTTCATCGAAGGATCCAGAGGAGATTTGACCAATGATAGTATAATGTAGGAGGAGGACACAGTCTATTCTTCTTCATGTAAACAACCTGCACCTTCAGGATTCATTTCAAGCTACCTCAGAGAAGGAACAACCCCACAAACCTTCTTAATATAGAACCACATCAACAATCCATCGTCCAGTAATCATCAACTAATATCTGGACAGCAAACTGCTAACCTGCTGACTACTCAGGAGCTGCTGTTCGTCCTGTGTTCAGGAGCTTGGCTTCATCATCTGGTCTCTTCCTCCGTCCAGCGCAGGACAGACATGCGTCCGCTTCAGAAAACTCTTTCAGAAATGTCCTTTCTGAGCTTTTTACAGTGTCCCATGCGAGACGTGAGGAGCAGCTGAGAGGATTGCTCCTGATTATCAGCTGAGGAGCTTAAAGGAGCACCCTGCTGCTGTTTCCTCAGGCTGCCCCCTGCAGGACGAGAGGAGGAACTACACTCTGTCCAGCAAACCAATAGTTCAGTTCTTAACAAGGGACAAATGGAGAGATGTTTCATTCATCATTAGATAAATAAATGACTGAAATCAATAAATATTCCATGAAATAAATACATTTTCTGAGGAAATAAATCTACAATAAAATAAAATAAACATTTTTCAATGGGTTATTCATTTATTCATTCACTTTTATTTCATAGTTGTATTTCTATTTCTTCAGTTATTTCTTTATATATAAATAAATGTATGCATAAATAAAGAATATGAATGAAATGAATGAGTCAAATAAAAATAATATCATGAAAAATGTGTCATAAAAAAGAACTGTTCAAAAACAAACATTTTATTAATTTATTTGTATTTATTTGATGGAAAATTTATTCATTTAAGTAATTATATATGTAAATATGAATAAAATGGAAATATAAAGTGATGAGGTTGTTTTGGTAGATGTGGTCAAAAAACTGCAGAAAATAAAATACAGAAATAGAAAAAAAGGTTCAATAAACTAACAGATGCTGACAAATTACACTACAATTTCAAACATTTATCAAGTTATTTACAAAACATTGCACAAGTTTATATTTCTACTGTCACTCTCGACTGTTTTAACTGAATTTTATATTAATTTACTTTGCCATTTTGACACACCTTAAAAGACCGGCCCTTCATTTACATAACTCCCTAAACATCCGGTCTCTGTGCATAAAGTAAAAAAAAAAATAGAATTCAAAGATTCCCAGTAGAACAAACATATCAGATGCTGAAACAGACATTTTACCATTTCATGGAAAATATGAGCTGATTTTGAATTTTAACCTTCAGCCTTGTCCCATGCACACAGAGATTCCTCTCGATTCTCTGAATCTATTCTACACTGTAGATGGTGAATCTTTGAAGTTTGAGGAACATTTTTCTGAAATTGTTCCACAGTTTTAGATCCAGTTTGTCTCAGATTGGTGAAGCTCTGTCCATCTTTCCATCTGAGAGACTCTGCCTCTCTGAAATGCTCCTTTTATACCCAGTCATGTTACTGACCTGTTGCCAGGTAACCCGATTAATTGTCCAATGCTCCTCCAGGTGTTTCTGGTTTGTACCAGGTACTTTTCCAGCCTTTTGTTGCTCCAACGTTTTCCAGACGTGTTGCTGCATCAGATTCACTATCAGCTCATATTTTCATTTCATGGTGAAACGTCTCAGTTTCATCATCTGAGATGTTTTTATTTTCTACTGGGAGTAAAATATGGGTTGAATTTACATTTTACATGTAGTCTTTTCTGGGTTGTATTTTTCCTAAGAAGAGAAACAGCATCAACAGCTGCTGTTTGGTGTCAGCACTCCCTTCTCGCTTGATTTTCCTGATTTTCCATCAGGCAAACAAAGGAGCAGAGAGACAAACAAATGGCCAAACTGCCTTCATACCTCCATCTTGACTACCTTCATCCTTCCCAGCAGTTGCAGTAAAACTAACTGTCCCACATTACTGAAGTTAATAAATGACAGCAGGATAGTTCTAAGACCCGGAGCATAATCAGACCTTCAGTCCGTCTCCTCTACAGATAGATCCATTTCTAGCAAACACACCTGCCTTACTGCACATAAAATGTTCAGACTGGTTTATCTGAACATTCAGAATAACCCGAGGAGGACGAACATTACTCGTACCAAAGAGGAAAGTACGTCGGTTGTGTGGAATTATTTTGGGTTTAAAAAAGAAGCTGCTGCGCAGCGTCAGGTGTTGTGCAGAACCTGTCTTGCTACTGTTGCTACCTCAAGACGTAACACTACAAACCTTTAGCAACACTTAAACAAACCATCACATAGCCGTGTACGATAGTCACATGACTAAAACGCCATCGACCAGTGCTTCTACTTCAAGTAAGCAAAGTACAAGCCGAGAGGGATTACTGACCGAATTGTTTGAAAGTGTTACTCCTTACGAACATAATTCAAAGCGGCACGCAGAAATAACTGACAATAACGGAGTTCATAGCTAAAGACATGATGGCCATCAGCACGGTGACCAAGCCTGGGTTTACGGCTTTGATCAACACAGTGGATGAGAGGTACACACCGTCACACACACATTTTAGCCTGGTTGCTATACCTGAGCTATAGAAGAAATGCAGACAGAAAGTCGCAGCGGAACTGAAAACACTGATCTGTGGTCAAGCCGCACAGCGAAGCCAAACCAGAGTCTAACAGTGCCTTACACTGACGAAGACTTAAAGCTCAGAGCTCGATGCCTTCAAGCATCTTATTCCCCAGACGACCACACGGGGGAAAACACTGCAGCCGGCCTGAGAGATGGGCTTACTAGCTGGGATCTACAGGAAGAAAACCATGTATCCATAACGACGGACAACACATAGAATACGGTGATGGATGGATTGACAAGACTCCGGTGTTTTACGTACCGATTACATCCTGCCATCGGTACGTAAATTAGTAATGCGACTTATATACTGAATCCGCGCATGTGTGTGATTGTGTGTGAGCAGAGAGAGGCGGTGCGTCTGTGTGTGAGTGCCAGACAGACAGATTATTTAATAAATAAATTATGGTAATTAGACCAGTACAGTGTACAAGAAATTAAAAAAAAATAAAAAAAAATAGCAGAGAATTGAATAATGAATAGAAAAGTTGGAGGGAGGAATGTGAGTGTGTTTAAATTGATAACTGTATCACACAACTTTATAAATTATACTGGTCTTGTATTATTTTTTATTTCAGGCTCTGCTGGTGGGACACGTCTCCCACGGCTGGAAGAAGAAGGCAGCAATGCCTGAAGGAGCACAGCCTCATGGCTGAATGCCCAACAAGATGGAGATCCAAGGCGAAGATGATCGCCAGGGTGCTAGAGCAGCTCAAAGCCATATCTCACGTGTTGTCAGGTGACCGATATGCCGCTCCTTCATCCCTACATGGCAGGTTATTGAGGTGTTCACAAGGCCCTGCATCCTCTCCAGGACTTTACAGATGCTGTCTCTGGATCCGACAAATGTGAGCATCTCCTACCTCAAACCAGTTCTTCACCTTCTGGCCACATCAGTTCTGGCTGAAGATCAAGAGGACACTGACCTGACTAGGTCAATCAAAACCAAGGTCCTAGCATACCTTAACGGCAAGTACAACGAGCCCAGGAGCTTTTGGATGTTGCATCCTTCCTGGACCCAGCTTTAAAACCCAGTACATCACCACAGACAACATTCCTGCCATTAAGACCCGACTCAAGACTGAAATGCTGGAATCAGCAAGGTTTCTAACCAGGTTAGTAAAACTGTGTCTCTATTATTTTACAAATGCACCTTATATTTATTTATTCATAATCTAACTGATTAACAGAGATACCGCAAGTATCTCTGTGTCTCTGCCACGAGTGCTCCCTCAGAGCGTCTTTTTAGTGCTGAGGGGAAAATAATAACTCGCTCATCTTTGAAACCAGCAAAAGTTGACAAGCTGGTTTTCCTCACTAAAAATCCTCGAGCTACTTAGAACTACACAGAAGAATCTTTCCGGCTGACTGTGACGTTCATTTTGCACTCGTGTGTGTTGTTTGCTGCCGTTACTGAATGAATATAGTATTTTCTAAGTGTTCAAAAAGTTTTTTCTTACTTAAAGTTTAATAAGAACACACACTTGTTTATTTTGTGTTCATTGGGATTTTGATTTAGCTGAAAGAAAACATGTCCAGAATATATATATATATATATATATATATATATATATATATATATATATATATATATATATATATATATATATATATAGTGCTGGGCAACGATTAAAATTTTTAATCGCGATTAATCGCATGACATCCTGCCATTAATCGCATCGTTACGCGCAAAATGTCTCTTTCCTTTAAAAAAAAAAAAAAAAAAAAGGCCTACAGCTATAAAAAGAAAATACAGTAAATTTTGGTTTACAAACACGACATCAGGCGTCTCCAACCTGCAACTCTGGGGCTGCAAGTGTCTCTCTGGACTTCCACAATGCCTCTAAATACGTGGATAAAATATTTTTTTAAATCTATCTTTCTTGTCATTAGGTTGGAAACCAGGGACTTTTTTTTTTTTCTCTTTCTTTTACATCATTTTCCACAAATATCTACATTCCAGAGAAAGTCTGTCTATCCTCTTTTTTTTTATAAAGGTTTTATGTTTATGTATGGCATGAACATGAACAAACGGCTCCTCTACTGAAAGCTCACATCTCACAGATTCCACAGCTGGAAGTTTCATCTTAATATGACCAAGATTCACCGAACCAGAGGCAGAAGAAGACCCGATTTATGCTGCACGCTTGTAAAAGTCAGAAAACATGTTTTACCTTTGCTGTCTGGCCTAAATTAAAACCGTATTTATTAAAATCGTATTTATTAAAAACGTATTTATTAGAAACGTCGGTTCTTCTTCTTCTTTCTTAAGGTCCAGACAGAAAACGTCTCTTCATTTTAATAAAGCCGCTCTCTCCTGATTACATCAGAAGCACCGCTCCAGCAGGGAAGAGCGACATGGACGCCATGTTTCTGTCATCAAAGCCAGCGGCCAGATAAAAAAAAAAAAAATAACGCGCGATTAAAAAAATTAACGGCCTTAATTAAGCATTGCGTTAACACGTTAACGTGCCCAGAATTAGTTCATTGTAAAGTGTGGCAGCAGCAGGAGGAAAGCGAGAATGGACCAGTCTGTCCCTGAAGCTCCAGACCAGACATACATTTACACATTTACTCAAACATCAGAGCCGTGGTGGAGAAAACACGGGAACAGCATCCGGTTTTATTTACTGCAGATCACATCATCATCACAGTGTTATCACACGTTTTTCTGATATCCTGCAACCCTAAAATGATCTACATTATATTTTATTTTCTATTTCATGTGAATTTATCTATTTTATCTTTATTCTATTTAGTGACTCATTTCCAGCTTCCAGCATGAATCTATAAAACCAGCAAACCTTACATTCAAGGTGTCTGGAGGGGAAAAATCCAGGATTCCACATGATGATCAGAGGAACTTTTCCAGGTCTAGAAGTTATTTTAAATGTACATCCGTGTGCATTTCTACATGTGTGCAGTAATCCTGACACCTGAACTGACTCACCTCATCCTGCAAACTGAAGCCCCGTCTACGAAGTCAGAAAGAGAAAAGATGGAACCAGTTCCCCTCCTGGTTTGGAAATGTCTGTTTAACGGGCAGAGATGGGACTCAAGTCGCACTTAAGTCGCATTTCCAGTGACTTGGGACTCACGATTTTATTTTTTTTGATGATTTTCTGTCTGACCTCCTGTTGGCGGTCTCTTCTCCAGATGTAACACTGATTCGTCACACAGACACACACGCAGTGCACGAGCCGTCGATGAAAACATTGTGAGCACCTCTGAACACAGCTGTTGCTGCATTTCCACGGTAACGTTCGGGTATTAAAAACTGAATGAAAAAAGGAGAAATATAAAAGCATCAAACTGCGGTATGAAAAGCTCGGACGCTGGATCCACCACATCCACCTTAAAACACACCGGGACTTTAGTCACTGTGACATGAAGGTAATGTTAGCAACGAGCTTATGTCAACGCACCCATACAACATCAACATTCGGATATTAGAAAAAAAACAGTGTAAACAAGTGGGTTTTAAAAACAGGAAGAAAAGAGGCCTGCATAGCATTTAGAGCTAACTCGTTCCAGAGTCTCGGTTCTACGACTGGAAAGGCCGGATCCTCTCTGAGCAGGCGAGCTGCCCAGCAGGCCTTAGTGGCCGAGGAAGGACACGAGGTGGTGGCAGTTCTAACAGGGAGGGAGGAGCAGGGGCACTTCGACAACGACAAGCTAAGAAAAGGATTTTAAAATCAATTCTATAACACACAGGAAGCCAGTGAAGGGAGACAAAATAGGGGACGTGATCATGTCTGTGTTCCAGGTAAAAGGTAGGCAGCCGCAGGCTGGAAACAGCAAACCGACTTACTCCGACAAAGAGAGCTACAATAGTCCAGACGGGCTATGACATAAACATAAACTAATTTCTCCAAATCCTTCAGGAGCAAAATGGGCTTTACCTCAGATAAGTGTCTTAAATAAAAAGCTCTTCTGTTCTACAGAGCTGAAATGTTTAAAATCACATGCGAAGCCTGAAGTTGGGAACCTCAGTTTTAATGTCCAGGTCCAGGTTTCCTCCAGGATTTTTAAAACTGTGGCGGAGGGCTTAGCAGTTATTCTGGTCTTATTATGGTCCATAAATGTGTGCAAATGTAAACTGTGTTTATATGGATCCATTTATACAACATAATTTACATTTTACTATCCTATAAAAGAATGCTTCCTTATTTATGCAGGTAGGATGATTCCACCATACAGATTTGTTAATGTAGACATTTACATATTATATGATAAATATATATATCATAACAGTTTGAAGAATCCATCATTTCTATGGACATGCATATAAATATATAAATAAAAAGTTTTGATGGACAGGCGGATCAGTGCGGCGTCTGCAGTGATGCGGACTCTGCATCGGTTTGTCGTGGTGAAGAAGGAGCTGAGCCGAAAGGCAAAGCTCTTCATTTATCGGTTGATCTACGTTCCTACCCTCACCTATGGTCACGAGCTGTGGGTAGTGACCAAAAGAACAAGATCACGAAAACAAACGGCTGAAATGAGTTTCCTCCGCAGGGTGGCCGGGCTCTCCCTTAGAGATAGGGTGAGAAGCTCTGTGATCCGGGAGGGGCTCAGAGTAGAACCGCTTCTCCTCCACATCGAGAGGAGCCAGATGAGGAGGCTCGGGCATCTGGTTAGGATGCCTCCTGGACGCCTCCCTGGTGAGGTGTTCCGGACACGTCCCACCGGAAAGAGGCCCCGGGGAAGAACCAGGACACGCTGGAAGGACTACATCTCTCGGCTGGCCTGGGAACGCCTCAGGATCCCTCCGGATGAGCTGGTGAATGTGGCCGGGGAGAGGGAAGTCTGGGTTTCCCTGCTTAGGCAGCTGCCCCCACGACCCGACTCTGGATAAGCAGACGGACGGACGGATGATCCAACTGTGTAAATGACCAGATAAAAAGGTGCTGCCTTACACCGTAGCCTATGTTTGTGCAGGTAGGATGAAATGTAGGAAACGCAGGGAACAGGAGCACCACGAAGAGCAGAAAGTGACAGAGTTTTAAGGGTTGCTGATGAAACTGATGTTCTGCTTATTTCTGCCTAAAAGACGGTTGACGGAGAGCTTTATTATCCACTGATGACCTCTCCGAAACAACACGTCGTTTATCTTCAGCTCAGACACCAACTATCAGGAAAATTCCTCCTCTAACTTTATTATCCACAGATAAAAGACAGCAGGACAAAGTAGGTCAGAGAAGAAGGAGCATCTGACGGCTGTCAGCGAGGAAAGATGTTCAACAACATCAAAGCAGACAGTCAGAAAGAAGCAGCTGTATTTACTCTGTCCTTACTGGGAACAAAAGGAATTCTACAGAAACCAGTGTTTCTGACCAGTATTCTCATTTCCTCTTTAAATTCCAGCTTTGGCTCAGAGTTAATCAGGAAGTTTTCTACATGAGATGGAGGGTTACATGAGCGGCTTCACATGCAGCCTGCGGCCAGAACGCTGAAGTTTCCTCCACAACAGTTTCTACTTCCATCACACTCATTTCTTTACTGCACACGCCGAGTTCTGCCTCGATGCCGCACACACACATGCACGCAGGGCTCCAGACTAACTTTTTTTACGAGGAGCACGGCGGCCCCTAACTTCAATTTTTAGGAGCACAAACAGAAAATTTAGGGCCGAACACTTAAATTGTTTTCCATGGCAAATATTCATATTTCCTCTGAGTGATAAACACGAACAATAAATTCAGAAATTACAATGTTTACAACTCATCTTACTGGCCGCACCAACACAAAACAAGTAGAAAACTTATCAAATCAAATCAGATTTGATGATTTTATTTTTACTTTGTAGTCGAAGCAGAACGACATCGTTGTCCCATCGTCCCCCACAGGACATGGTCCGACTGGTCCATGTAGTTCCTGGTAATAAACAGCTTCAGGGACTGATGCTCCTCCAGCCGCTGTTCCCACTCCTCAGTAAGAACAGCTGCTATTGGCTGTTGTAAAAGTTGCAGGTAGAGGTCCAGGTAGAGGTCCAGGTAGAGGTCCAGGAACCTTTCATCTGGTCTCTTACTGAAATCCACAGTTCATATGTAGGATTTATTTATTCTGCACACAGCAGAGATTTAGATGGAAGTTACTGTTTTCTTTTGTAAGGAGTGTTAATGCCACTTTTTCCCCACCTTCTCCCGTTCTCCCAGGTGTTATCTCCTACACCTGTGGATGGTGCGCTGCCACCGTGGCGGCTGCTGCCTCAGTCGGCCAGCTCTGCTGACGTTTGTCTACTCTTGGATAGGTTGTACTGGAAGTCCAATTTCCTTCGGGAGTAATAAAGTATTCTGATTATTGTGATTTTACACATTTATAGTGATGGAACATCGGTTATAACATCCATAGTGGAGGCTGTTCTTCATCATCATCATCATCAGTGTGACATGAG
Organism: Melanotaenia boesemani; assembly: GCF_017639745.1. Taxonomy (NCBI): domain Eukaryota; kingdom Metazoa; phylum Chordata; class Actinopteri; order Atheriniformes; family Melanotaeniidae; genus Melanotaenia; species Melanotaenia boesemani. Next base: position 1,614,139 of record NC_055687.1, on the reverse strand, counting down.
GAGAATTAAAGGAGGAAGCAGCAGAGTGTGAAGGAGGACGAAGGATGCTGGGTTACCATGATGGAGGGGGTGGAGGCTGCATCCACCACCCACAAACACACACTCAGCAGAGCCCAGCGTGTCACCGTTAAAGATGGCATTTCATAAAAAGACTGATGATTCACATCCTGAACGCAGCCTCACATCCTGCTGAGAACTAACATGTTAGCCTTCAACACACACACACTGACCCACACTCTCACACACACCTTCAGCCAACAGTCTGAGCTTCACCCGCCACGGAGTAAAAGCCATATTTCCAGTTAAACATCAGCAGGGTGATGCTGCAGAGCTGACCTTTAGTCTTATTTTCAGATTGATGCGGTCCTGCAGAACATTGAATATAAACATAATATTGCTCAATATCAGCTGTGGAAACAAGGAATCGTCAGAGCAGCAGAAGATCAGCGGTGGGAATCTTCATGTCCATCCCAGACACCATGAGTGCTGCATCTTCCTCCCAGTGTGACGACGGCTACTTTCCCGTTTATGCTGGACGCAGAAGACGGAGGTACACCACCAGAAATGGTGGAGGCAGCACTGGGCATAGGAGCTGACATGCGACCAGAGAAAGAAACAAACCAGAGAAGAAGAAGAGGATCAGGAGGGGAACAAAAGCAGAAGAACAAAGACAAGCACAACAGTAGAAATTGTGCGAGCCTTTGAAGACGGACTCTATGCGAGTGTTTAGGGCGTGTTGGGCAGCTGGAAACTACTTCGTACGGGTGTATCACCGCAGCTGAACAGCCTCTGAATCTCACGTCGGCTCGTGGGAGTGAACTCTGAACTCAGCACTGCCCCCTAGTGGAGGAACTGACTTAACAATCACGGCAACACAAAACACGCATGGAAGTGTGAGGATGGCAACGCATGACGTTTGAAACGGACGCTGTCTAACTAAAAGGTAAAAAGTCAGCAGGATGGATTTAAAGCTGTGAAGCTGCTTCCTTCTAAACACAGAAGGAACAATATGTGATGAATATCAGCATCAGGTGAACAGACAGAAAGCAGGATGAGAATCTCACAGCTTCTAGATGGTGAGGAGAGAGAAATATTCACAATATGCACAATAACTTCCATCCATGCACCTTCACTGCTTCATTATCCACATTTCTGGATATAAATTCTCTAAACTTTCATTCTTAGCTTGACTGTTTAGCTTCACCTCTGCACCTGCAGCCTCCGCTACCGGGAGTTAAGGGTTAACATCTGGTTTCCGGGTGTAGCATCAGGTCTGTAGATGTAACTATAAACATGTGTGGTATCCACAGAAAGTCCAGAATCTCAGCTACCAGCTCAGTAAAACCATTTCTATCACCAACAAACACAGTTAAGACAACAATAGTTAACACAAAAACACATGTAAACACAGATGTCATCTCCCCGTGTCCACCCCACGGCATGAACACGAACAAACGGCTCCTCTACTGAAAGCTGACATCTCACAGATTCCACAGCTGGAAGTTTCATCTTAATATGACCAAGATTCACCGAACCAGAGGCAGAAGAAGACCCGATTTATGCTGCACGTTTGTAAAAGTCAGAAAACATGTCTTATCTTTGCTGTCTGGCCTAAATTAAAACCGCATTTATTAAAAATGAATAATAAATAAAACGTTTCTCATCCAAAAACCATGATGTTCTGCCATCTGCAGGTTTAGACAAAGACAAACGTCGGTTCTTCTTTCTTAAGTTCCAGACAGAAAACGTCTCTTCATGTTAATAAACCCGCTCTCTCCTGATTACATCATCACCGCTGCAGCAGGGAAGAGTGACACGGACGCCATGTTTCTGTCATCAAAGCCAGCGGCCAAAAAAACAAACACTTAACGCCAATTAAAAAAGTTAATATATTAATATACAGGGTGTGCAGAATTATTAGGCAAGTCGTATTTTTGAGGATTCATTTTATTATTGAACAACAACTCTTGTTCTTGTTTTATCTTGTGTGTCTTGTTCAGTGGTGGTCGTTTTTCAGCCTTCCTTACCTTGGCCATGTCCCTGAATATTGCACACCTTGTGCTTCTTGGCACTCCAGTGATGTTGCAGCTCTGAAATATGGCAAAACTGGTGGCCAATGGCATGTTGGCAGCTTCACGCTTGATTTTCCTCAGTTCATGGGCAGTTATTTTGCACCTTGTTTTTTTAACACGCTTCTTGCGACCATGTTGACTATTTTGAATGAAACGCTTGATTGTTCGATGATCACGCCTCAAAAGCTTGGCAATTTTAAGAGTGCTGCATCCCTCTGCAACACATCTCACTATTTTTCACTTTTCAGAGTCCGTCAAATCTCTCTTCTGACCCATTTTGCCAAAGGAATGGAAGTTGCCTAATAATTAGGCACACCTGATATAGGGTGTTGATGTCATTAGACCACACCCCTTCTCATTACAGAGATGCACATCACCTGATATGCTTAATTGGTAGTAGGCTTTCAAGCCTGTACCGGTTGGAGTAGAACAACATGCATAAAGAGGATGATGTGGTCAAAATACTCATTTACCTAATAATTCTGCACACAGACACACACACACACATGTGTCTGTGTGTCTGTGTGTCTGTATAAAAAATTATAAAAGAAAAAGAGAAAAAAAAAACATTTTAAAATAAAAGAAACAGAAATTTAAATAAGTACAAATTAAAATATTATATGAAAATAAATTTTTAATTTTTCTTTAAATTTTAATATAAAATCTGAATTAAAAATGATTTGATGAAAAATGATAAAGACAAATTAAATGACATTAAAATAAATTAAATCAGGAATTAAATGAAAAAACTAAAAACAATACAACAAATCAATAAAATCCAAATGAATAAAGAAAATACAAAACTAGTTCAAATAATATAAAATTAGAATAAAAATATACATGAAAAAAGCAAAAATAAAATTACCTTAAAAGACAAATAAAAATTATATATAAAATTAAAAAAGAAAACAAAGAAATAAAATACATAAAAACAGGAATTAAAAATAAAATTAAATTAAATATAAAAAATGAAATTGAAATTAATAAAAATAAAAAAAACTTAAAAAACTAAAAAAAAGAAAAGAAAAAAAAATGTTAATGAAATTAATAAAAATAAAAAAAACTTAAAACTAAAAAAAAGAAAAGAAAAAAAAGATAACAGGGACTCTTGAGAACTGGATCATCTTCGTAGACGGCTAATGTTTTCCAAAGCAGAAAGACGGTTCAGAGGTTAAAACTGGTCCCAGTGTGTGTGTGTTGGCCCATTACAACCAGCAGAGATCAGCTTACACACTTCCAGTCATCAGCAGCTCTGAGCTCATTCGTTAGTCTGATATCTGAACCGTCGGCTTCTTTCACGCTGCGATGGATCCACAGAGCTCGCTCAGCTTTCAGCCGCTCTGACCGGCAACTGTACACCTCAAGATGCACCGAGCTCGTCTGAGGTGTGTGTGTGTGTGTGTGTGTTAGAGATTTCACGGTTTTATTTATTTTCACTGCTGTAGTTTTATTCATGTCCCAAACAAACAGCAGCAGTTCTGCTGCAGGAAGCTGGAAGTCACATCTAGCTGGATGCTTTCCTGGTTCCGAGACGGGGGGACGGGCCCCCCTTGTAGCCTGAGGGTTGCCGGTTCGATCCTCGGCCTGTCGAGCTCATGTCAAGGTGTCCCTGAGCACGACACCAAACCCCAAATTGCTCCTGATGGGTCATGTTAGCGCCTTGCATGGCAGCTTCCGCCATCAGTGTGTGAATGTGTGTGTGTGAATGTGACGTACATGTAAACCGCTTTGGGTTCGTTCCAGGTACTGAAAAGCGATATATAAATACAGACCATTTACCATTTAGACTCGCTGCTCAGGCTGGAAAGAGAAGTCCAAAAGCATTTTTATAACGTGGTTTACAGAACGAAGCCTCCCTCGTCCAGGTAGAGATTCAGCTGGAATCAGACTTCATACTTAAGGTAGAAATAAAACTAATAAGGAGTGTTTGTGTGACACATTACAGTGCTGGGAAACTGATTTCAGCATAATAATCGTGATAATTGTAAAACTGTCATTATTTCTTTGACAATCATCGTACAAAGAAACTCTGTAATCAAGACATCCCAATGTGTGTGTGTGTGTGTGTGTGAACTAAATTTCACACCCACACACAGATTGCTAAAATAAAAAACATGGAATCCTGGAGAACTATTCCTGGAAAGTCCTTCAAGGCTCCTGGAGAACTATTCCTGAAGACTACTGAAAGAAATTACCAAGTTTCTCGAAGAGGGTTCAGACTGTGTTGAAGTATAAAAAATATTCGCTTTAAGCTCCTGAGAAGTGGACAGACTGTTTCTGACTCAGATACCAACTTTATAAATATAAAGTTAAAACATGTTTCAGTAAATCACGAAAAGTGCTTCCTGTTTTCACGGAATTATGGAAAGAAATGAGGCTGGTCGGTAGTTTTTGGGAAGTACTTTATCATTAAAACAAGTAAAACAGTGAGATAACTTTATCTAGCCTTAAGCTAAAAAATAAATAAAGGAGGTCAGATAAGACAACACTGCCCCCATGATGTAATTAACTGTCCTTTATCAACATCATGTGGGGCTGAAACTGACCCCGCCACCTGCAGCATCTATGCTCGTTAATTCACCTTAGCCTCGGTTAGCTTGTTAGCTACATCCACCGGCGGCTAGCTAACAGCGAGCTTTGCTAACAGTTTCAACGAGACCGAACAAATACAGCCAATGGAAGAGACACAATAATAATATTTAAATTACTTCAACATCAGCTCATCCTTTTGTTCGCCTCTCAGCCTCCCCCAACATGTCAACAACCAGCACTGTCAGCCTCAGGAGCTCACTCAGCTACACCCTCCCACCACCATGACACCAGCGCTCCGCTCCGGAGAAACTAGCCAAACAACCCGCCGCGTGCGGCCGCTCGTCTGCCGCCACAGCTTTCACCATTTGTCCACGCGCAGAGAGATCGGTTCCGTGTTGGAATCTGCCTTCATTCTAGACACAAAGTTCAGATTTATCAAACTTACCAACAGCTCCCGTTTCTTCAGCATCTTCCGTGAAATTCCACAACGGAGCGGCTTTTGGCTCTGGAGGAACAGAGTCCACCATATTATCTCCGCTAACGTCAAGTGTGGCCCATAAACCGAGCACTTCCGCTCATCGTGTCAAAATAAAACTACCGCGAGGGAGGACCGGAAGTGGGCACATTTTACCATGTCATTTAAATGTTAGCCTACAATAATTATATATTGTAACATAATTATTCTTAATAACATTTCAACAAATAAATTAACTGAATGTAACAATATTCTCGTGAGTATTTGTTAATATGAAATTTACAACTAGAAAAAAAAGTTGGGCTGCTTTGCAAGATGTTATAAAAACAGACTGCAATAATTTCCAGATTTCATCAACTCATATTTTATTCCCAGTAGAAGACTTAAGACATATCAGATGTTGAGACTTGATGCTTTCAGTATTTAGGGCGGTGTGGCTCTGCAAGGTAGAGTGGTCGTCTTGTAACCCAAGGGTTGCCGATTTGATCCTCGTTCAAGTTCAGCAAGACATCAAACCCCTAATTGCTCCTGATGGGTCGTGAGTGCCTTGCATGGCAGCTTCCGCCATCAGTGCGTGGATATGTGTGTGTGTGTGAATTGGTGAATATGATGTAAAGCGCCTTGGGTATCATTCTAGGTACAGAAAAGCGCTATATAAATACATACCATTTGCCATTTTATGAAAAGCATTTTGAATTGTCTTGTACATGAAATGTACTGTATGAATAAACTTGGCTTGCCCGCGGTCTTAGCGTTCACTGCTAATGTGAGAAGTTGGGATGCTTAGTAAAATGTTAGAAAAACAGAGCAATAATTTCCAGATTTCATCAGGTCATATTTTACTCCCAGTAGAAGATAAAAACATGTCAGGTGATGAAACGGAGACGTTTCACCATGTGATGAAAATATGAGCTGATAGTGAATCTGATGCAGCAACATGTCTGGAAAAAGTAGAACCAGGAGCAACAAAAGGCTGGAAAAGTACCTGGTACAAACCAGAAACACCTGGAGGAGCATTGGACAACTAACCAGGTTACCTGGCAGCAGGTCAGTAACATGACTGGTATAAAAGGAGCATTTCAGAGAGGCAGAGTCTCTCAGATGGAAAGATGGACAGAGCTTCACCAATCTGAGACAAACTGGATCTAAAACTGTGGTTTTATTTTCAGTTCAGTTCAGTTTATTTCAGACGGTCACTTCTTTACCAATAACATACGTAGCCATCTGGCAGAATATTTATACCAATCGACATGTCCGAAAAGGGGTAGGAAGAAGTAAAGCTTATTTCCTCCTACCCCTCACCCAAAAGATGAATAGTTACCTTATACAATTATCCTGCATCCCTACTTATGTTTTTAGAAGGAGAAATTATGCATGTGTAAAGATATATATATAAATACATACCCATACACCCATATATCTATATATGTACCCACACCTACATACATACATATACATACCTCAAACCCATGCATACATGTACATATTCATAAGTTCACATACAGAAATCACTCCCCACCATATATACAGTCATTCCTCTATCCACATATATGCACATACATTCACACATGCCCCCATACACACCCCAAACATCCCTTAACATACATACACACACCTACATGCATTTAATGCCTACACAGTTACATCAGCCATATTTATAAATATATATCCATACATAAACATACACACAAGTACATCCACACTGCATCATATTAAGAAAATTAAAGTCTTATTGTAGTCATTTTCAGCTCAAACCAATTACCCAGAATACCACATTAAGACCCGAACCTAATAACGCCAATACACCCATGTTGCTGTGGCGTGCTTACATACACACCCATCCAAATTTCTACAGTCATATCCCTAATTACTCCTGTATATCTGTCAGTTTATACCATCTAAATTACTTCAATTCACCTCAAGTATACCAAGTTATACTTGGTGCAGATCAACAGTCTGGGTTTTTTTAAACAGACTTATACTTGAATGTTGCTTTAGTTCCTAGCTGCGCTCATTTTTAGTTTCTAGCTGCTCTCATTTTTAGTTCCTGGCTGCGCTCATTTTTAGTTCCTGGCTGCGCTCATTTTTAGTTCCTGGCTGCGCTCATTTTTAGTTCCTGGCTGCGCTCATTTTTAGTTCCTGGCTGCGCTCATTTTTAGTTTCTGGCTGCGCTCATTCCAAACCCTCACCCCACTGACGGATGTGCACCTTCTCTTCAGTGTTGTTCGTTCTCCACTGGCTCTGAAATGATTGTTTATTCCTACCTTTATACATTAATTTAATAAACAGGAGTTTATAAATAGCTCATTAACGTGGCCCTAAACCTAAACCCCACTTTATGAACCATCCTAATGGCTCTTTTCTGAAGAGCACACAACTGACGGAGTGAGGATTTGTAAGTGTTGCCTCAGACTTCCACACAATAATTCAAGTACGGCAATATACAGTCATACGTTTATATATGTTTAGAGAACAATGAGACGTTGAGCTGCTAGAATTCCAGTAAAAACCTGGAAAAACTGGTTCTAAAAGTCTGGACTGGTACTATGAGATTTTATGGATAAATTAAATGACAGCAGGAATTCAGTTGCTCTTTGTTTTGGTGATAAAATGCTGGGATAGGCTCCAGCTTCCCTGCAACCTGTTACGGACCAAGCCAGGGGTGCCCTGCTCCGGGCCTCGAGGGCCACAAACCTGCAGGTTTTCGATGTGTCCTCCAAAACCACCTGACTGAAATCAATGAGTCATTGTGCAAAACTTAATAGGCTGCTGGATCTATTTCATTCGAGTCAACAGGAAACACTGAAAACCTGCAGGACAGCGGCCCTGGAGGACTGACCCCTGGAGGACTGACCCCTGGAGGACTGACCCCTGGACTAAGCGGTACAGAGAATGAATGAATTGTGAAAAGTATCAATAAATCAGATTTTTAAAAAAAAAAATCAGGCTGCCAGAAGGTGAAAATCTATTGAAATGAATTCTACCACCGTCTCTTTGATGGTTAAATACAAATAATAACGGGAGCTGAACCGAAACATTTCTACAGTAACTGAAGTCTTTTATTGTTGAAGGAAGGTCGATGAACTTCCTGTCAGGTTCCCCCGCCCACAGAAGATGATTCACTCATCTTCCTGAGTTCTCAGAAGCAGGAAGAAGTCAGACCGGTTTCTGTCGGAGAGAAAAAACAACTACAAATAAAATCCGTTAAAAAAACAGATGAAGACGAGAAACATGGCGTCAGTTTCACCTGGACGACTCGGTTTGACTCCTCATCAAAATCCTGCCGAAAATTCATGATAAATGATCAATATTTTGTCTAATGTTCCTGACAAAATGAGAACATAAAAGTTCAAATGTAGGAAAGGAACTTTCCTTTTAAGAATAAAAGCAAACATGAAACTAATTCAACAAAAACTAAATATCCACAAAAACTGAGTATGAAGCCTAAAAAGTCCGAACATCCAGGTTTCTACTGAACCGCTCACATTTCATACACACTTCTCTGTATTTGATGGGTTATTGATTACAGGAGAGACCAGAAGAAACAAGTCCACACATGAATGTTTGAAAAATGTTTAGAAGCATTTTTCTAACCATATTTATTGATGAAAACCCAGATGAGACAAATGTGAAGCTGACGTGCTGAAAACGGCTCGTATGCGGTGCTGAAGGCGGATCTGGAGACCTCAGAGTGGTCCGGAGCAGGACGGGTCCGGAGCAGGACGGGTTCGGAGCAGGACGGGTCCGGAGCAGGACGGGTTCGGAGCAGGACGGGTTCGGAGCAGGACGGGTCCGGAGCAGGACGGGTCCGCCCGTCGTCCTGCCGCGTTCTCAGTATCATCTCAGTATGCTTGGGAGACATTCAGCTCGTAAATCAGTCCGGGTTTTTGTTCATTTTACATTCTGTGTTCAGAAAAAAATGACATCAATCAAATCAAACTTTATTTATAAAGCCCTTTTCATACAATGAAATGTAACACAAAGTGCTTTACAGGTTTTAAAAGAATTAAAAAGAATAACCCACCAACCCTCTTCCCACCATGCTCCCTGCCCCCATCTCCACATATACATATTCACACACACACACAGTCAGATTAATATGTAGCCGAGCACAGAGGAGCCAAAACACTATCCCAGGAGCCGTCTGCACAAGGATTCGGCCGAACCACAGCGACCAGGGCACCAACACGGGCACCAGAAAAGAGACCAATACCAAGGAAGGCACTCCGGCCCAGCCCCCAGTGCAGAGGGCTCCCTCTTAGGAACACAGGGAAAAAATAATCAGTAAAAACTAGAAAGAATAAATAATAGAATAAAATAAAAATAAATAAAAATACTAAAAATATCCACACTTAAACAATAAAAACTAAGTAAAAGCCAAATTAAAAGGTGAGTTTTGAGCCTATTCTTAAAAACATGAACATGAACTGAGGTCCTCCGGCAGGCTGGTCCAGAGGTCCTCCGGCAGGCTGGTCCAGAGCCGGGGCCATAATGTTGAAAAGATGCCTCCCCGTGGGTACGTGTCCTGGTTTAGGAAGGATTAGAAGACCAGTGCCAGAGGATGTCAGGTTCTGCGAGGGTTTGTAAGGTAATGACTTTATTCTATTCACCATGTTTTCCCATCGTCTTTTAGCTCTACTTGCTTTTAATTCTTTCTTCTCTGTGTTTATTTAAAAGGCGTTTTGTGTTTTCTTAGTCTTTGTACATTGTGGTGAGAGATGTGGAATGACCCTTAGTGGAATAGTTTACCTTGTCCTTCAAACAATCCTCTATCAGCTGATCGCTGTAAACAATGAGGTCAGCAGATTTCCTATCAGGTATGGACATAAAACATCAGGGCTCATTTCTTTTCTGCTGGTTGGGTTTATTGAACAGAAAAACGAAGGTCACATGATTCTGCAGCGTTCAGTCACTTCTCATCCAACTTTCTGAAAATGTTTAAATACAAACGATTCTCGCTTTATTGATTCTGATCAAACACCAAGCTAATGAGTCCAAAGATACGATTAATGCGTTTATCTGAATATTTGCTCATCATCATCCACAAACATCATCTCCGTCAGTTCACACTCAAAATGTCCAGATGAGTCCGAACCTTCCCAAACAGAGCTTCCAGAACTGGACAGCTGCTGGTCTGGAGGTCAGAGAAACATTTTCTGGACTTTTCTACGCTCAACACGAACATCGTTTCTGCACCAAACAAGCAGATTATATCTAAATCTATTTAAATATAACTAATATATTAAAATATAGTGAGTATATTTAAATTTATTTAAATAAACATACTCAATAGAGACTATATTTAAATTTAACTACTTTGTTTAAATATCGTCACTATATTTAAATATTTGAATTATATTTAAATATTCTGTTGTTTTTGTTTAAGTTATTCACTCGTGAGAAATTCACCATTTTATCCAGACAGGAGGCAGATCGCCTCCTTTTCCTCCACCATGCAGCTATGGTGGCCCAAAAGGGACAAACCAAACAAAGCAGATGTTTCAGGTGGAAGAGGGGGGAGGTGGACGACGCATCAGGGGAGAATCCGGACCAGGAAGTTTCATGGTTTCAGGACCGTAGATCCTCTGGTGATGCTTCACTCCGACCGGTTTCTGTCAGCTCAGAACTCCACGTCTATCAGATTCAATGCAGAAATGAGCTGAGTGGGAATAATTTACTGAGTGTCGTCTTGAGGTTAAAGTTTTGACTTTTCCAGACGCAGACTTGAGGAAGAGGAAGATGAGGAAGAAGGAGAGCAGCCAATGAAAAAGCCAGACGTTTGTTTCTGACGTAAAAGGGTTTTGGTGTCGCTCATCCTCACTTCCACACTTTGACGATGCCGTCTCTGGACGAGGTGACGATGAAGCCCTGCGTGGTCTGGAAGGTGGCAATGTCAGTGATGATGTCATGGTGTCCAACAGGGAGGGACTCTGGACCACGGCGAGGCGAATCCTCGGCGGCGCCGCTCTTCTGTTTGCTGTGGATCTCCTGAAGAGACACAATGGTGTCATGTGACCATTGAAAAACAGAGGAGTGTGTGTCTGTGTGTTTCGCTATCATCATGAAGACCCGCAGTAAGGACATTTTTGCAAAAATATTTTTTCTTTGTTAATGGCCTCCAGAAGTTATTTATGGACCTTTCAAGGTTTCAGACAGGTCCTCAGAAAGGTGGTAGAAAAAGAAGAAGAAGTCTGCAGCGACATGTCAAATGTGTACATCTACATATATAAACAGCGACGTGTTAAAGGTATAACAAAGACACTTCATTAAGAGGTCCCTGCTCTGTGGGTTAATTTACTCAGTCCTCCACTTGTGCTTAGACAGGAATGTGTGTGTGTGTGTACCTGAACGACCTCCGTCCCTTCGATGATCTTGCGGCTGTAGAGGACGGACGGACAGTGCAGCGAATCGTTGGCTCCCCCTGCCACGATGTAGGACCTTTCAGGATAGGCCAGGTCCCAGAACCTGGTGACCAGAACAGAACCAAATGTTGGCATCACTGCTGGGATGGACCAGTTTTTTTAAAGATTTGGAGGTTTTCAGTAAGTCTGTTTAACCGTTATCTGTTTTCACTCGTGAGGAGGATCTGCAGTTGGTTTTACTTTGTTTCCTCTGAAATTTTTAATTAAAAACCAGAAACCTGTTTTCTGTCTTTATTTGGATTTCATCAGCGAACGCTGAACAAAATTCCCTCAATCGCAAGTCATTCAGTTCTGCAGAGGCCTGGTGACAAGACATTCGTTTGATTCAGGTGTGTTGGAGAAGGGATGCACCTAAGAGGTTACTAGCTCTCCAGGACTGGATCTGGGTACCCCTGAGCTGGACAGTTATCCTGGTCCGGATAAGGCTGGGTTCACCAGCACCAGTTACCGTGGGAACTCAGCTGGGACTCATTAAGCCACGATGATGTACCAGAACTTAAACAAGATTTAAGCCAGACTTTTTTTCATCCTACTTCCTGGAGTACCGGTCTGGGCTCACCTGATCCTCATGTCTGACCCGGCTGTCAGCAGCAGAGGGTTCCCATCAGCTGGACTGCAGTAGATCCCATGAACACTGTGAGGAGACGGCTGCAGCACACACACCAAACACCACAGTAAATAAAACAAATCATAACATATTTGTTTAGAACAAAAGAGACTTTAATGACAACAAACAAACCAGCTGTGTGTGTGTACACTTAAATATCCCTGTCAAAGCGTCGTCCTTTGTTTCTGTCTCCATGGTGACGCTGCAGCCGCTCATTGTGTGTGTGTTTTCTGTCATCACACCCCAGCCCTACCTGCATCTCAGACAGTGGAGGAGCAGAACTGGCCCACAGGGTGAACTTCCGATCTCCGGTCTCCATGTCCCACATCGACACCTCGTTGTTCCCTTGGACGGCTGCACACACACAAACACAAGCGGATGAGTGTGTGTTCAGACTCTGGTCTGAACCGTACTGGTGGCGTCTCTGACCTGCGATCACAGATGACTGGTAGAGCGGGTGCATGAGCAGCCGTCTGACTCGCGCCCGGGCCGGGTGCGAGTGGTTTGAGATGGGGAGCTGGAAGCGCATATCCCAGCAGGCCATGGTGCCGCTGCTCGTACCTGCAGGTGTCGAGGAAGAGCAAACATCAGCAGGATAAAAACACACACACTTGTTCTGCTGATCTAAGACGGACCCAAGCAGAGCCAGCACTGGTGCATGTCGATGCTGAAGGAGGTGATGAGTCCGAGTCGCAGGTCGTGGCGCAGCGTCCACGCGTTGGAGTTGGACCGCAAGTCCCAGCCCACCAGCGAGCCGTTGACGGTGGCGTACGCCAGAACCGACTGGGCGCCCGAGTTAAAGTGCTGAATGTCCACCACACAACCGTCCTCCTGCAGGTCCAGAGACCTAAAACAAGACCACGAGGAGATGAGCAAACATATCAACTTCCAGAACCAACGTAGGTCTGAACTGGATCCGGTCGGGTTTCCAGTACCTGGTCTGAAATGGCTGCACTTTGGGGGACTTTGGTGGTTTGTTTGCTTCGATGGCGAGCAGTTGGATGGATCCGTTGTCCGAAGCCACGGCTAAATAATGGGACCCCTGACAGAAGGTCAGCGTCTTCACATGACCGCCGATACGAGAGTAAGTTAGCACGGACCTGCAAGACCAGAACCAGAACACAGAGAGATGGGTTCAGGATCCTTTCTGACAACCTGAGCAGGCCGGGTCGGCGAGCAGCCAGACGGACCCACCTGGTGGTTGTGGTCTTGCCCTCCATCTTCTGACTGTCCCAGACTTTCACGGAGCCATCGTTGGACGCCGTGGCGAAGATGGAGTGTTCGTCCGAGACTCTGATCCGGTTGACGGCAGCTTTGTGCTCGTGCAGGTGGGCGACCAGCAGACCCTTGGGATGCCACCCTGGAGGAGGAGGCCGGCTCTCCCACTCGGCGCTCTCCATCATCTGCTTGGCCATGCGCTCGGCGCTGCACTGCTCCCTCTTCTGCTGCACCAGCTGCTGCAGCTCCGCCTTGCAGGTGTTGATGCGTCTTTGGTAGGCGGGGCCACTCGCCACCGACTGCAGCACGGGCATCGCCGGGGCCACAGTGGTCTTCCTCATCTGACCCACTGGCCCCTCTGCAGCCTACAAACACATGAACCTTAACTCAGGGAATAAAGACTGACGATTTGTTCAGGATTCAGTCGCCATGTTGGACTGTTTGTTGTCAGTAGAAACAGCTGATGGACCATGTGATCAGTCGTTCTGGCTCTGAGCTGAACATGGAAACACCCTGTTAGAACCTCACTGTGAATCTGCAGCACTTTAAAAACTGAAAACTGTTCAAGTTTCAGTCAAAATTCTAAAATCTGAACTCCTTAATCTGTCAAAGCCTCCAGATCAAATCCAGGTTCAGCTCGTAAACTTAAAAAGTCAGTTTGATGTTTAAAAAGACTCATTTCTGTTCTGCTTCTTCACTCATGCAGACGTCACATTTCAGTGTTTAATCTGGTAGGTGGACTCATCCAAGTCCAGGTTCTGGTCTCTGTATGACTATTGATAAAAATCTGAAAGATTAAGAGCAAAGATTCACAACAAAGTTCAACCTCCTGTTACCACTAATATCTAACGAGCCAACCATCTCCAGGGTTTCCAGAGATGGTCTGAAGAAGAGAAAACATCCAGAGCAGCAGTTGTCTGGACCAGGATGCAGCAGAAGACACACCAGGTGCCTCCTGCCAGCTAAGAACAGGAAACTGAGGCTACAATTCACACACACTCACCAACACTGGACAATAGAAGATGGAGAAACGTTGCTGGTCTGATGAGTCTCCATTTCAGCTCCACATTCAGATGCTCGGCTCAGAATCCAGCTTTGGGATGTGGAGGAACGGGAGATTCTCATCATGGATGCAGCCGACAAACCTGCAGCAGCTGTGTGATGCTGTCATGTTAATATGGAGAAAACCTCTGAGGAAGGTTTCCACCACCTGCTTCATCTATCACACCACCACGCACAGTGGAGCAGACCGATCAGAACAGACTGACGCAGCCTGGTCAGTTTAGACGTGAAGACCGCCAGGAACCATGTTTCAGATGCTGATAGGACTCATCAGCATCCACCTAGGATTACATCATCTCCTGAAGTCTAAGGTTTGTCTGGTTAGTTACCTTTGTCCATCTTTCCATCTGAGAGACTCAGGTAACCTGGTTAGTTGTCCAAAGCTCCTCCAGGTGTTTCTGGTTTGTAGCAGGTACTTTTTCCAGCCTTTTGTTGCTCCTGTTCCAACTTTTTCCATCAGATTCACTATCAGCTCATATTTTCATCACATGGTGAAACGTCTCAGTTTCATCCTCTGATGTGATGTTTATCTTCTACTGGGAAGAAAATATGACTTCATGGGATTCAACTTTTTGGATTTGTAGTTGTATTATTACTGAAGGTAATCACTAGATGTGTTTATGGGCTCCATGATGACGACAAGCCACCTTGTTTCCAACCTGCAGGAGTTCACCTGTGTGGGCGTGACCTTTCACAGACACACAAACCTGCCTGTAAACACACTCATTGCGCATGTGTGTGTGTGTGTTTACCGTGACGGGCTGCGTGGCCGGCGGCTCCTGGGATCCGAACATGCTCTTCCACTCCTCGTTCATGGCCGAGTCCTGCTTGGTGTGCTTCCTGGCTGCAGGACAAACAGGAAGTTAGACGTCCAACGGACGCAGCAGGTGCTTTCTGGAAGCTTCATGAATGATAAAATAAATCAGAACCTGAACTCAGACAGATTTTCACACCGTGTCAAACTGTGAGAGCCTGATGCTGAGGAGGATCTGACTTCTGTCGAGCGTTCAGAGCCAGAAGGAAAATGATTAATGAGGAAGATTGGAGCAGAGCTTCCTGCAGACTTTCTGCTGCAGTCTGAAGTCGTTACAGCAGCAGAAACCCGGTCATTACAGAGGAGGAACCCAAACACTCAGAGTTTACTTCATGGATCTGAGATCAGACTGCAGTACCCAGGAGTTGGGATAAAAACATCATGAGGATCTTTAGACTAAGACGATGTCAACACACGACCCAGCAGTTTAATCCTGATAAACATGCTGTGATCAGCAGATCAAAGACACTCTGAGGGCTGATGAAGACCACGGTGTGTACCTTTACCTCTCTTGTCCTCAGCCTCGGTCTTGGGTTTGACCAGGTCCACCTGGCGGCCGGTGATGCCGAGCATGGCCAGATCGATAACACCGGTCTGGACCGCCTCCCCCAGGTGGCTCTGCTCGCCCATGTTGGCTTTGGCCTTGTTGGATTTCAGCATGAAGTCTTTGAGCGCAAGCAGCTTGTCTTCCTCCGCCTCTGTCATCCCCTGAGATGGAAAAAAGATGGAGGTCTGTTCAAACCTGTACTGAACCAGATTTTTAGACTATGTCACCGTGTTCCTAGATCAGTAAAGATGCTGGAGGAAATCTGAGGAGTGAAACAAGTTGTTCACACGTCATCTGACTGTTTCCATCTTAAAACATCAGCAAACACCTGAAAACCAGGTCACAAAGGACGATCCTTTGACCTGTAAGATTAGCAACTGATGCTGAACACATCACTATGGTAACTGATGCTGAACACATCACCGTGGTAACTGATGCTGAACACATCACCGTGGTAACTGATGCTGAACACATCACTATGGTAACTGATGCTGAACACATCACTATGGTAACTGATGCTGAACACATCACCGTGGTAACTGATGCTGAACACATCACTATGGTAACTGATGCTGAACACATCACTATGGTAACTGATGCTGAACACATCACCGTGGTAACTGATGCTGAACACATCACCGTGATGCTGAACACATCACCGTGGTAACTGATGCTGAACACATCACCGTGGTAACTGATGCTGAACACATCACAGCAAAACTTTTGTCTCATTAGTAATGTCGGGATGCTGAATGATACAGAATGAATTAACCTGAACATTTAGAAAACAGACATGATGAAGCTGAGGATGAAGACATCGGCAGCAGCGGTCTGTTTGCCACCTCTGACTTCCTGTTTAGATTCTCCACCGGGACAAAATCCTGGCGCTAAATCTGAAGATGAAATGTCAAATTCATTCTACCTTCTCCTGACCTCCACAAAGATCTCTTTCAACACATGTCCATCCCATCTTGTTTTCAAAATCAATAAAACTTCTCCGAGACTCTGAGGGAATTTTTCTGTCCAGCAGCTTCATTTCAAGGACACGTGGTCAACAACCTGCTTTAACCACACAGCTTAAAGCAGGCTGGGATCGGTGAGTCTGACATGTTTGTTTCTGTTTCCCTGAAGCAACAACAGATCTCCTTTTAACCAGATCCAGACTTCAGATTCATTTCAGGCCCGACAGCAGGAGGGGAAACTGACACCAACAGTCCTGTCTTCTTCTTCATCACTAAGGGGGGATCATCTGGACCGGATCTGCTCTCCTCCTCACTGTCCCTTGACCTCCTGATGATCCTGGATCCTCTACTCACGGTGGTTCACCTCAACCTCTTGTCCATGAAAAAGTTGAGTCCATTTCTCTGTTCTTCATTTTACTGTGAATACATCTTATTATATTTACATTCTGTCTTTCTGCAGTGATGCACACATTCTTGCCTTCTGTAAATATCTTTAGTGTAATTTTATCTAACTGGAACAGTTTGCTTTTGATCTGTTGATGTTGAGGAGAAATCAGCGGTCGACACGCTTTAAAAACATTTTTCAGATTATTGCCTTAACTTCCTCAGACCTGACAGACTGCATCCTGCTTCAACCCCCTCAGTGATGCGTGGTGTTTCTGACCTGTGACAGCAGCTTCTTGAGCAGCTGAGCGATGGCCGGGTCCTCAGGAGTTGGACACTCGGGAATCGACCCGGCGCGCTTCTTCTGCCGCAGCAGCAGGTGTCTGAAGAGGCTGGCGATGTCTTTGGAGCGCAGGGCGTAGTCGAAGATGGAGCGGCTCACCGGCTCCTTCAGTACGCTCAGCAGAACCAGCTCCTTATCGATCTGAGGAGAGACTGCGGGGATGAGGAGGTGCGACGATGAGGATGATGATGATGACAGGGACTCACCTGGATGATGGGCTGGGTGACGAAGGGGTTGAGGTGGGGCATCAGTTTGCAGTAGACGTCGGCCACGTTGAGATGCTGTGCGACCACGGTGATGAAGCCCACCGCCCCATAACGGATCCACAGGTTGGGATGGCACAGGAATGGAGCTACGGCAAGCAGCAGAGGACAAATTACACCCACCAGGTCAGAGAAAGAGAGGAAAAAACTGATGTCATGCAGCAGCTGCCGAGGCGGCCTCAAACTCAGCTGGAACGTGAACATCCAACAAGTTCGGACACAAAACAAGTTCCAGATGGAAAAGTCCTGATGGAGGATCATAAGAGACCAAAGGAAACCCTGAAAGACTGGCAACTGCTGGATCCGTTCAAAGGACCACCCAAGTCACTGCTGACGGATGAGTTCACCACAAGACATGAAGGAGCCGCCCGAAACATCTGAAGTATCCCTGTCCCGAACGTCCTGGAGCAACTTCATCCCCAGAGATGTAGCCTCCATAAGTCCCCGTCAACCCCACGTAGGTACAGAACTGATGAGGCCTGATATAAAACATGGATGAAACGCTAAACTTTTGTACAAAAGTAAATCTTTGAAAGTTTTTCTGTTTTTATTATGTTTTTTTCTTTTTGTACTGCCACAGTTTTATGATTTATGTTTTTCTCTCTTCCTGCAGGTTGATGGAGAGATGCCAAAGGAAATTCCGTTTCTTCGCATCTTTTCACGCTGACAATAAAGCACCTCGTCTCTTCTGGTCAGAGGAACAAACAAACACCTCTCATCACCACAGTGCAGCACGGTGGTGCCAGCATCATGATGTGGGATGTTTTCCATCGGCAGGGCAACTGGTCAGAACTGAGGGAACGAGTCTTCCAGAGATTAGAGACTAGGACGGAGATCCACCTTCCAGCAGGACGATGACCCTCGTCATCCTGATGAAGAAGCTCTGACTGGGTTAGATGAGGTGGAAAGGCCGAAGTCCACCTGGGAATCTGAGACAGGACTTAAAAATAAGTCCTGTCCAGAACCTAAGGGAGGTGGAGTTTGACCAGGAACAACAGGATGGGGCAGGAGATTCACATTCCAGCCGGGGCAATTACCAACACCTAGTGTGGGTCCTTAGGCAAGACCCTCTGCGCTACTGCCACCTCATATGCTGAGAGATGGACGGCTGTAGCTCAGGAGGAAGAGCAGTCGTCTTTCGACCGGAAGGTAGGTGGATCAATTTCAGGCTTCCACTGACTACATGCCGAAGTGTCTTGCCCAAGGACACTTAACCCCACGTTGCCTCCCGATGTGCCTATCGCGGTGTGAATGTGTGTGTGAATGAGTGAATGTGATAAGTAGTGTAAAGTGCTTTGAGTGGTCAAACTGACTAGAAAAGTGCTGTATAAGTACAAGTCCATTTACCATAAGGGAACACGAGACATACCGGCTCAGACGTCGCCCGGTCAAACAACGTCTGCGTCACGTACTGGGGAACCAGAGCACCCTAGCGAGAAGTGGGCTACTGGAACGAGACGGAAATGGACGAGAGGCGAGAACAAGACTCTGTTGGAATGCTACTACTTCAGTAACCCTAGTCAGAGGGGTTACAGGTGGGAATGTGGGAAATATGGAATCTTTGAAACCCACAATCAACAACAACAACACAAATGCTACGGCAAGGGGGAGCCAGGGTGCCAGGTCAGGGGGGAGTTAACAACAACTCCCCATCCAGAGATTGTGCTTATTGGGGCTTCATACCCAATCACTGCAAAAATCATGGCAAAAATGAACATCAGGCAACCCCGACGCCAATTACAGAGGCTGAGTGAAGTGCCATTGGAAAGTCTCCTGGAAGATGTGAATGCAGCCTTGAGAACAATTCCTACAATGACCATCACTGAAACCAATGAGCGATCTACACCTCAGCAGCAGTGATCCTTCAGGTGCTTGGCTATCAACCAAAGAGCAACCATAAAGATACATTTCCACCATGGAAGGGTTGGAGGCTAAAATCAAGGCAGCTCGGAGAGAAGTGAGCCAACTATCAGAGCTCCAGAAAGGTGCAATGAAAAGTCAGATGCCCATACCTGAAGCACTAGAAACTGCCAAACAACAACTCCAAGCCTTGGCCACCCATCTAAAGAACCAGTGACCATCACAGTGGCAGACATTCAACAAAGAGTCTCAGGTATGAAGAACTGGACAGCACCAGGGCCTGACATGGTTCACGCCTACTGGCTGAAGAAGCTAACTGCACTCCATGAGCACCTGGTAGCACGAATGACCCAGCTGCTAAAGGATGGAAGCCACCCTGAATGGCTAACTGAAAGCCGGACAATCCTGATCCAGAAGGATCCCCTGAAGGGAACAGTTCCATCCAACTATCGGCCAATAACCTGTCTCCCCACCACATGTAAGCTCATGTCAGGCATCATAGCGGCTAAGACAAGTGGGCACATGGATCAATACATGAGCACAGCAAAGAAAGGCATTGGTAAAAATACCAGAGGAGCAAAACACCAGCTGCTGGTAGATAGAACAGTCGCTCGGGACTGCAGAACCAGGAATACCAATCTGTGCACTGCCTGGATTGATTACAAGAAAGCCTATGATTCAATGCCACACACATAGATCATGGAATGCTTGGAGATGTATAACATCAACAGGACTCTAAGAGCCTTCATTGCAAACTCAGTGCAGCAGTGGAAGACCACCCTTGAGGCCAACTGCAAGCCAATTGCACAAGTGTCCATCAAAAGTGGCATATACCAAGGAGATGTCCTGTCCCCTGTGCTGTTCTGCATAAGTCTGAACCCCCTCAGCCAAATAATCACCAAGACTAGCTATGGATACCGACTCAGGAATGGGTCCACCATCAGTCACGTCCTCTACATGGATGACATCAAGCTGTACGCCAAGAGTGAGCGAGACACTGACTCACTGATCCACACAACCAGGATCTACAGCAATGACACAGTAATGTCATTTGAACTTGAGAAGTGTGGGCAGATGGTGACAAAGAGAAGGAAGGTAGTCCATACAGAAGGGGTCTTACTCCCAGACGGCAGAATAGCAGACATTGAGGACAGCTACAAGTACCTTGGAATCCCACAAGCAAATGGCAACTTCGAACAGGCCACAAGAAAAGCAGCTACAGCCAAATACCTCCAACGAGTAAGGCAAGTCCTATAGAGCCAGCTCAATGGTACCCTCAACCCTCAAGCTCCCAGGCCTCTGGTAGAGGACCCGAGCTTGGATGGATGAGAGACCGCCCAAAGAGGGCGAGGGGACAACAATATTTTTTATATATATACACACACACACACACATATATTTGTTTTTGTTCTTTAAACTTCTCCAATTTGGGCTGTTTGGTGCAGATTTCTTTAACATAAAAACCGTTCTGCTCTCTTCCAGCATTTTGGTACATTTTTCTTTTTTCCGTGATCATTTTGTCCGAGTTTCAGCTGGTGGGATGAATTTTTACAATAACTCTTCTTTTTGGTTGAATTTCTTTTGAAATCTAGTGTGTTTTTCTACACGTCTTTTACACCATGTTGCTGTATTTAACCCTCTGGTGATCTTCATGTAAAATAACAAACATGCACAAACAACTGCAAAAAACACAACATCAGTATTTTTCACTTGAACAATTTCAGATTTGCACAAAACTACAAAACAATCATTTTTAGGATTTTAACGATTTAAATGCTCCTTTTATTACATATTAATAAAAAACCCACAACTCATTATTTTCTGTGACAAAATATTAGAAAATAATTCCTGATTAATAAAATGTTGATTAGAAAATTATTTCACACACAAACAAAGCTCTCAGCGCCCCCTGGTGGTCACACAGATCCATAATATAACTGGTCAAAATACCATAATTTCCTCCATCTGCCTACGATGAGAAACCAGTAGAATTTTCTTCAAGATTAAAAATTTAAATTAAAGAATGAATAAGTTTAAACTGGAATCACTGTGAGATTAAAATATGTAGTTTTAATGGAGGTCAATGGGACATTTCTGGCCAATAAGGTCCCGAGAGGGAGAATCTGATTCTACATAAAATACACTAATGATTTGACATATTCATCCCCTGATATTTATTATGTAGAAACTATTAATGTTTGATGAATAACTACTTGTTTAAATAATCAAACTGGAATTTAAAGAGTTAAAATGCTAAAAATGACCAAATGTTTGGCAGTTTTGAGCCGGTCTGAAGTTGTTTAGGATAAATTGAAGGATGTAGAGCCTACAAAGATGTACAGTGATGCTGTTTTATTTTTAATCTTATTTAACTGTGTATTAGTTTTATCTAGTCAATAAAAATACTTTTAATATTAAATCTGCAGCGCGATCTCACCGATGTCGCTGACGAACTCGTAGATGTGAGGCTTCTGCAGCAGACCCAGCTGACACATGCAGGTGAGGGCGTTCAGAGCTTTGTAGATGACGAACTCCTCGGTGTCGCTCAGACCCTGCTGCAGCAGCGGCTTCAGGATGGAGGAGCTCTGCCAGCCCACGTACGCGGCCACACCTTCAACACAACCACCACGCCGGTGAGACAGGAAGCAGCCTGCAGACGGGTGGAAACCAGAACGCCATCTTACCCACGATGCTGTCGAAGAACGCGCCCCGCAGGTGCCAGTCGTTCTTGTCGTTCAGGAAGGTGATCATGTGGGACAGCAGGACGTCGTTGGCTTTCTGGCGGCCGAAGAAGACGCAGAGCCGCGTGATGCCGTTCTCCATCAGCGACTGCTTGACGATGTTCTCCGAGTCGCTCAGCAGCGTCACCACCTTCTGCTGCACCATCTCGTGGAGCGCCTGCAGCTCTGAGCGTCAAACACACAGCGACCCGTCACACACACACCACAGCCTGCAGCACGAGGCTCGGCTCGCTTTCTCTACCTGAGTCGTAGTTTTCGTTGGGGTGGTTCGATTCCTCGGCGTCCTCGCCGCTCAGGTCCTGCTCCGTGTTCACGTTGTTTTCCTGAACCAACTCCAGGAAACGCAGAGCGCTCTCTGCCAGGTGGGCGATGTTCTCTGAGGAAAAGAAGAAGGAAAGACCTGATCCCTGAGTCCGAGTTTCACGGCTCGTTTGAGCCAACAGGGCCGAGCATAGACCAGGAACTCTTCAGCCGGATCCACAGCTGGTGGCAGTTTTTATTGTTGCTTTAAATCGAAACCACACAGAACTTTTCACACCTCATTCTCTGGATCTGAATGTCAGACTGAAACAACTGAAGTCGCCACGTTTCATCACATATGCTGAAAGGCTGGGATAACAGACTGGAATGGACTTCCTCTCTACTGGGCCAGGTCGAGGGTAAAATTTCTCCCCCAGAACTCCGTTTAGTCCCTGATTCCCAAGGGAAAACCAGAGGGAACGAAAAATCCCTAAAAGAAAATGTGACGCTGTTTTTACATGTTGTATGAGAAGACGGACACATGAACCAATGAGCTGCGACACGTTAGTACCAGACGTGTCTTATGGGTCAGTGTTGGTGGATTTTTATGTCTTTAAGATTCTGACTTAAAAACAAAGATGTCAGCTTTCAGGCCTCTTTTAATTTTCCTTACAAAGGGATGAAAACTGAACCCGATTCTGGCGTCAAACTCTCAGGATGAATTATTAACCACATAAAACCTCCACGTCTGTCCTGCTGGTTCTGGGAATTGCTTTTCACAGATCTCTCCAGTAAAAGACCGTTTTATCTCATCTCTTGTTCTGTTTCTTTCCCTCTTTCTTTTCTGATAACGTCTTCTTTGCTGAATCAGCCATGGTGACATTCAAACCGGCCGGTGTGTTTATATCTGCTTGCTAGCATGTGACTCAGCTGCAACGTCACGCGTTGAAAGTCACGTAATGTGTATTTAAAAGCTGGCTCAGCTAAAGAAAAGTAGAATCTTGAGACCAGTAGTTCTACTGAACCAGATCATCAGGACATAAGGTGAGAAAACTATCAGTAGATTATCTGGAGGATTAACAGTTCAGCTGCCTGTGATAATTAGGACCTAAAATGCTTTTTTATCATTTACTCTGCTTCCTGAATCCACCTGTCAGTAAACAAAGTGACTGGTGCATCTGAAACATGAAAACTGATTCAAAGAATGAATCAGGAACATCAGCTGACTGCAATAACAGGACTGCCACAAAAGAAGAAGAACAGAGAAAAGAATCTGGGACAATAAATGAATAAAAATAAAGGAAAAACGATGTGAAAAGAAATAAAATACTTTTGTCTAAATATTTCCTCATTTATTTCCTTAATTCTTTCCAGATTAATTCTTTTCTTCTGTCACTGTACAGCCGACTTCCTGTTGCTGATCAGCTGACTACAGAGCAGGAAGCTGAGATCTTGAACCCACAAAACGGCAGAAATCCCGCCAAGTTTTGACGATGCGCCGATGGAAACTGAATGGGTGAATAACCTCCTCCATTTTCTGTGACGGAGGAGCCGAGGTGGGATCAGAATCAGAGAGAACTCTGCTCTGTTGTGTCTGGAGCTCCTGAGGAGGCGGACTGAACCACACATCCAGGAACCTGCTGGGCTGGTGGTGGGAACATCAGCGAGGTCGGCTCTGAACAGCTGGCTCAGGATCAGCTCCACTCTTAAAGCTACATCATGTTTACTGAGAGGAATGTTTAGCCAAGGAGATTTTATGGGAATATTCTGGATGTCTGACCTGCGTACGCCAGCCTGACGATGGTGGCATCATCCTGAGCGAGGTGGGCGATGCCTGGCAGGATGTACTCGGGGTAAATGTTGACGTCGTTCCTGGGCACCTCCTTCACCAGCGCCAGCACCTTGGTCAGCGTTCGGACGGCCTGAGCACGCACGCGGGGCATGGGGTCGTTGCAGAAGTGCAGCAGGTAGGGCGTGATGCGGTCCAGGAGGATGTCCACGCCGAGCCGGGGGGCCAGGTGGAGGATGAGCTCCAACGCTGCCAGCTTCGAGTCGCAGGAGTGCAGCGTCTGCAGGCAGGAAGTGATGACGGACACCAGCACCATGAGGCCCTGCTCCTCCCTGGAGCTCAGCACCGCATCTCTGCCATCCTGGGATGAGGAGGAGGAGCCTGGAAGGGAGATGCTCAGTCAGCAATCAAACACTCCTCCATGTCGTTTTCTGAGAAAGCTTTTGTCTCCAATCATCTCACCTCCTCGCAGGTTGTGCAGGATGTTGTCCAGGTCTTTGCGGATGACAAGGACTCGTTCATCTGCAGACTGGAAGGTCTCCTTGGCGAACTGAGCCATGTACGGCTGCAGGAAGGTGTAGAAGATGTCGGGGAAAGCCTTCCCTCTCTGCTGCTTCAGATACTCCTCTGCAGTCAGACGCTTCTCCGGCTCCCGCTGGACCATCTGAGCCACCTGAGGGAGAGGAGACACCAGGAATTCGTGACAGCAGAATCTCTGCAGCATCGGGTCCACTGATGCTGAAAACAGAGATCTCCTGGACACACCACCGTGATAGCAGACTGGAGATTCAGGAACAGATTTTTCATGGAAAAACAAACAACCGTCTTTTTGAACCAAAGATGCTGAAACATTAAGTAATAATCATCTGCTCCTTTCTGGTAATAAAGTAAAGCAGGAATCATATCAACCACGTTAACTGGTGAGAAGAAATATGTGCAGGAAAAAGCAGAAACCTGGGAAGCTTACCAGCTCTCGGATGCTCCCATCCTCGATCTTCATGAGGACCTGCTCCGTCTGGAAGTGGCCTTTCCGATACGCCAGCAGCTGGGACAGATCGAAGAGAGGAACGCCCTCCGTGAACAACTCGGCTATCACACACCCTGAGAACACACACAGCCTGCATCACACCGAGTTCCATCTTTACACAGGAGAACATCCATGACCTCTGAAGCTGGAGGCAGTCCTGATTGGTCGGACTGGACCGGCCTGTGCTGCCTCCAGGTGTGTCTTTACCTGCAGAGAAGATGTCCATGGCCTGCCGGAGCTCCCCCCGGCTCCTCTGGTTGTTGTTGGTCAGGTCCACCAGCGGCGTGTTCTGGTCGCTCTCGGTGGTGAACATGCTTCCATCCACGAACCTCTCAGGGGCGATGTAGCATGTCCTCCGTCTGGACGTGTCGAAGAAGTAGTTGAAGTCAGCGGGGTTGTCCTCCGGCAGGTAGGTGGGCTTGAAGCTGGCGAAGTCGGTGAGCAGCACCCAGTTCCAGCTGGTCACCATCACGTTCTCCGTCTTGATGTCTCCGTGTCGAACGCCGGCTTTGTGCGCCTGGTCGACGGCGTTGAGGATCTGGAAGGCGAGCCAGCGCTTCTCCACGTTGTTGAGGAACGGCCGCGTGCTGATGCGGTCGTACAGGTTGTCCCGCACGTACTGACGGAACAAGATGGCCGCCTTCTCCGTCAGGGAGGTCTTCTGGAAGGGCAGGCAGTTCTGGCAGGAGTGCAGCCGAATTTTAAGCTCCTCCAGCTCCTGTTTGTAGCTGGTCAGCGGCAGGGAGGGGTCCTGGATGGCGAAGACTTTCACCACCACCAGGCCCTCCCGATGTTTGGCCCGGGCCACCTTGAAGAAGCGAGTGCTGCCCAGACTTTTATCGTACTCATGGTCGTGGATGTCTGAGAAGTAGCTGTCCACAGAGAGGATCTGGGAGGGGGCGATGCCGGCTAGCTGGTTCCCCATCGCATCTCCACAAATCTGGGAAACGGTTTACAGAACGAATCATTAAAACCGCAGCCGAGTCGGCTAAAATCCTTAATACTTAGAATAAGAATACTAATAAAACAACAGCTCAAAGCTCAAGCTCAAAGTTTTATAACCTAAAGTTCACAGAGGAAGAACAAAAGTGTATTTCAGTGTAAATGAATTTTAAACATGTTTGGTGCTAAAAATGAAACATTTAAGATTTCAAACTAGAAGAAATAATTGATTTATACACCGCCATAGATATTTTATATTTTTATATGTTATATAAAACATTAAATATTTTATTGTAATATTGATTAAATTAACTATTTTATATGATTGTATATCATGAAATATCCATCCATCCATTTTCTATACCACTTATAGCCCCATCCAGAGGAAGCTGGAGCCTATCCCAGCAATTAGCAGAGGCAGGTACACCTGGACAGGTGGCCGGTCCATCGCAGGGCATCATGACACATATTAATGATAGAATGACCCCAGAATGCGCCTCTCCTCCTCGGAACTTCAGTGTCTCCAGCCAGAAACGTGTTTTCCCATGTGGCCAGATGTGTACCTCACGAGACTCAGTGCTGCTAATTAACTGCTCCTGTCAAGCCACGCCTACAACACGCGACTATCACCTGTAAATTTATCATTAATTTGTCTCGATGTCACAGCGCGTGAGCCTTCGAGACACAAAAAGATGAAGCAGACAGTCCTTACTGAAGGAGCTGTCACGTGATTTAATATTTTGACACCGTTGAGCTAACACACAAGCTAACTGTTCCCCCGCGACAACAAAGTTTAAACCAGTAATCCAAACCATTAAAACAACTATAATAAAAACATAGCAAATGTGATATTTACCGTCTGTTGATGATAACGGGACAGTAGTTGACGTCCCTTGAGTTCTCGTGACACTGCTAACAGCTGCTAACGGCGTCAGACTTTAGCCTGATTTAACGTCTCCATGCCGTTTCTCGGTGAGTTGGTTCAGTTTGCTTCGTCTTGTAGCGCCACCGAAACGCCCCGCTGCAGATAAATAAGCCAAACCGTTTATAATGTTTACAATGAGCAGCCTGACTCACGTAGCCGGGGAGCTAACCGACTAGCTTTCCAGCCGTTGTTATGTATCCGGGTCACAGAGGAAACCGGAAGAGAGCGTTTGATTCGCGCCTCCTAGTGGTCAATTTTAGTTACTGCACAGATTGTCTAATAGAAAGATGAGGTAGTCCTTCTAAATAGTGTCGTATAAACGTAATTATACAGCGTGAAAAACGATTTAAAACAAATCGACTGATACACGAAATATTAGGGAAGTAATATGAGGGGATAAAAGAACTACTGAAATGTAGAGGAAACACAATGTCTAAATTTTAAGACAACAGATGAACATTTAAAGAGTAGATAAAACTTTTAAATATTTTTATGCAGTTTTACTTTTATTTTTAAGTTTCAGATAAATGGGTAATATACAAACCAAGTCCACCCTGACTGTTCCTACAGGAATTAAGAAGGTAAAAAGCAACCAGATGACATTTCTGAACATTTATGTCTAAATAAATAAATAAATATGATGTTGGATGATTACAGCCGGAGAATGTTACTGGCATAATTGAGTGATTATAAAACAATGTGTTCAATGAGATATTAGTCAGTTAATGATGGATTATCTATTGGAGGTCTGAAAATCCTACTCTATTCTACTCTACAGCCATTTAGCAGACACTTTTATCCAAAGCGACTTACATTTGAGAGTAATTAATTTAGAAGTAATTTAGATTTACGTAAATCTCCTAAATGTCTGGGATCACTTGCTAAGCCAATCCTAACAGCTGCTTCAGCTGGGAGGAGACGGCTAGAAACTCAGCTTTTCTTCTAGAAAACCTTCTAGTGAGCCAGTTAACTTCAAGGAGTCAGTTTCCATGGTAACAGAGTCAGGGTTTAACTTGCTTATCTTCCTGGAGCGGTTAACTCAGTTTCCCTCAACTCCAGAGGCCGGTTGTTAAAAAAATTTAATCCGGATTAAAGCTATCCGGATTTGGTAATCCATTTTTCTGGCGAATCATGTAATCCGGTGTACTTTTACTCCTGTTGTTCAAAGCAAAGTAGGATTGATCGAAAAATTCCGTTTTTCAGGATCACAACATCTGGATTTCCAGCATGTAGATACATGTGCGCTGCTGGCCATGTGAAGAACAGCAGGTAGAAGAGACGGTTTGCATGCTTTGCGAGTGGAACCACATGTAACATATGAGCATGTATTGTCCTGGTAACATTGCGACCAGGCGGACCGTCCCTCTCTCTGATGATGAGCCCCATGTGGAGGCCCAACCTCTGGCTTTCTGTCTGAATGACGGATGAACGGGGCGTGTAGAGGGATGCATCGTTTTTCTTTTTTTGACAGGTTCTTTACTGATTATGCAGCAATGAATAACAGGACAATTTAATATTTTATTTGTGTTTGTTATTGGATTGTTTGGGGGTTTATTTCGTGGGGACGTGATAATGTCATGGTTTTAGTTTTACTTTTTTTTTTTTTACTTTACTACGCTGAAAGGCTTAATAGGAGCCTGTCTCTATGTTAACCACTTTATCACTGTAACGGTTAAACAAGTCGGTGTAAAATACAAATATAAGCATGTGCGCCGAATAGTGGCAGCAGTTTCTTCCTGAAATCCGCCTTGTAATCCTGCCCTGTGTTGGGATCAGGATAATCCTCTTTTTTTGGATTAAAGTTATCTGGACTCTTCTCAAAAGTTTTGAGCAACCCAAACTCAGGGTTTTATCCGGATGACAACCAGGATTGGATTATGTGCTCCAGGGGGATTTTCCCTTTGAACAACTCATTTTCAAGATTTTATCCTATCCGATAAAATCCAATCGGATTACGTTTGAACAACCGGCACCAGGATACCATTCTCATCTGGAACATCCCAGTTGGGTTCTTTGACCTTTTATATTACCGACAACTCAGCGTCAAGATGACTTACCTAAACCAGTTCACCTGATGGGCAGAATCCTGTTTAATAACTTATTTTTTACAATTTCACACCACCTACAGTAGTGATGATAACATGTTTGTGGCACTACAGGAATAAAACCAAAACTTCCTGAGTGAAATAATCTGAAGCCGTTTGTGATTGACCTTAACAACATGAGTGAGATCCAGAGGAGAGTCGACCCAGAAACCAGAACAAAAGCCAACAATGACGGCTGTATTTCAAGTACTGAAAATCTTACTGACACCCAAGGTCTGTACGATGAGGCATGATTAACATACCTGGGCATCTCTCCGTTACCTGGGTTGACTTAAAGCTGGACTTATACTGCGTCAGGTTGGTTACGCCGTCACCGCCGCAGGCTCTGCGTAGGTCCGCAGAGGCTCGACCAACCCAACACGTGTGAACGCAGCATTACATTGTTATTGGTCAGTTTTGTGATTACATGTTTCCAGATTTGTGGATCTTCTCGCTGAATGACTTCAGAATGACGGCAGAGGTTCCAAGATGGTGGAGTGAGAGGCTGTTTTAAAGCAGGCTCTGATACAAAACTTTATTTTACCAAAGGAAAGGAACTGAGCTTTTCAGTAGACTTCTTGTCCTGAACACGTGGTTATCAAACGCATGTATCACCCATGGGATAAAGTTCATTGATAACTTCAATATCTTGTGGAACTGTAAGGAGCGATTCAGACCTGATGGTGTTCATCCAAATCTAACTGGATGCAGATTACTTGGTGCACACTTGCGTCATGCTGTTGGGACGAAAAACCCAAACATGATGTACAGATAAGAGCGAAGGACACAGCAGAGGCGACCAACTCCCAGCTCTCCCCCCTCACCAGACCCTCTTCTCCACATCACCCAAGGTCTTAAAAGGTCTCTATCAGACCCCAGACCCCAGCGACCACCATCTACCAAGAAAAACGGGGCTGCCCCTCCTCATCCTCCTCTTAGATCATCGGTCCTGGCAGAGCAGGGCACGGGAGGATGTACAGGAGGCTCATAGAGCAGCAGCAGAATTCACAACAAAGATAACATGCCATGATGCGTTCAGGGTCCTGCTGTAGGTTTGCTACTACTGACAGCTGTTTTGAGATCAAGCCCCAGCTCCTGATAGTACAGTAACTTTCCACTGTCTTCCTGGTCATGATAAACTACACATTTACCCCGGATGAGTTAGAAAAAAAATTCACCCCCCTCACAGTTGTCATGAAGGTAAACTTGACCTTTTAATCCTAAAATGGATTTTTGTACCAGGCTTTAAACATGTTTATTTCTGATGTGAAGTTGGTCTTTTTAACATGGGAATCTATGGGGATTTGCTCTGTTTTGGAGCCCCTACTGGATGTGGGGGGAACTGCAATTTTTTTGCACTTGCTGCTTAGGCTTTGGCAAGATACTGCAGCTCAAAGTAAATCGTTCTGGAGAAACGCTGCTAAATGACAGTAATGATGCCGGTAATGTAGTATTTTGTTTTAATGTATAAAATAAATATGTACAGATACATCTGAGACTGGTAGCAGTTTATTTAGTGGCAAATAATAATTCTTTCTAGTTGCTGGGTGCTCCAGCCGGGTGGGCAGGGCTGCAGCTGTGGTTGGAGAGGGTGAGACCAGAGACTCCACCCAGCACCGTGTCCTCAGGAGAAGTCCTGCAGGTAAAGAGGGAACCATCACCGCTATTAACCAGGTGGACAAGGAGCTGCAGGAAATGGAGACTGTCTTTATGGAAATTGGGACAACAAATACAAAAGGATTGTGTAAGAATAAATAAATAAATAAAGGAAATCCACCTCTAGTGTGTTTCATAAGCGTTGCATCACTTCTAGACCTCCAGTTTGTCCCACTCTGCTGGATCTCAGAATAAATGACCAAAGCTTCCTTTTCACATCTTCTTTTACTGACTGGTAAATGTTGGAAGCAGACTCTCCACCTCATCATCTCCTTGGTTTTATTCTGGACCGTTGGTGTTGCCGTTTCCTGTTTTCCCAGATTTTGTGCGTATGCCATGGAGGTAGGAACATTCTCTCACCAAGTGTGGTTTTTGTAAATCCCAGAAGTTGACTATATTTAGCGTATGCTGGGTTTTGTTCCTACACCAGCTTTAGAAATGAGGCCCCGGGTATCAGAGCTTATTGGTCCAGGATTTCAGGATTGATCTGCACACCACTACTTTCTAGAAATGTAAGAAAATATTTTTGTAGAATACTTGAAGTACTTCTGATGTGTTCCTCGTCTTCTTGGACATCTTTACATGAAACATGATCAAAACTGAAGTAACTGTGTTGGAAATCCCCATTCATGCCTTCAGCAAATAAACATTTAAGATTCTTCTTCTCTCTTTGAGACCCGATGAAGCCCAGAGGTGGTCAGAGGGTTTTCCTCAGCGTCCAGCAGGTGATGCTGGAATCCAGACCTCACCAGACTTCATCAGACCTCATCAGCGTCACAACATTCATGGATTCAGAAGTGGTTTATAGAAACTTTTTATTTCTGCTGAGAACCCTTCAAACATTCATGTTTCCACAGAAACGATCACATCAGCCTCCACACGCTTCAGAAAATAGCACCTGACCTGAGGACAGACAGAAAACCTGAAACAAGTCTCTGATGGGGGGTGGGGGGCCTTCTTCTGACCCCACGAAGCCCGGCTGAGCTGAAATATGTTTCGGTGTTGGGTTTCAAACCACAGCTGTGTTTTCATCCACAGTTCCCGGAACTTTAAACAAGGAACTACAAGGTTCCCATCGACGGTTTCCATGGAGACGGTCTGTCCCATCAGCCTGCTGGCGGATGAAAACTGATTCTACTCATCAGCTTGCAGGTTAATGTACGGAGAGGTAAAATGGTTTCCCTGGAGATCTGGTGGTGTTTCTGCAGTGGGAACTAACAGAGTTCCTGAGGAAAGTTCCTGATGGACCGCTCAGAAGGTCATTATGTGAGCTGGACTCCTGGAAGAATTTTTTTCTGCATAGAAAAGTTGCTTAATAACAAGAAAAGCCACCGAAAATATCTGGTATTTAAAAAAAACAGATTAGACCAAAGTTCAGATGATAAATGACTCATATCATTTACTTGTAGGAAGGTGGTTATAGTGATGACACAACCAAAAACATGTTTTTTCTAATGGAATCTATTGTATTTCTAACGTGGAGACGTGTGAGGAACTTCTGAGCAGCCATGCTCAGCCAGCTCATGCGTCGGAGGGTCGGAGGAATCTGACGTTAAGCTAACAGCTGCTCATCCTGAAGCTGATCATCTGATTATTTTTACAAACTAACGTCTGTGTTCTGTCCAAATCGACCTCAGTAGGTTCGGATGTAAACACCCCAGCTGCTGCTCCGCGGTGGAAGACACGTCGTCCTGTTCGTTAGCACTCATTCCTACAATCTCATCGTTTTAGATTTCACTCAAACTGCTGTGAAACTGGAGTTATTTTTAATTATTTAGCTGTTAGCTTAGCTTCCCGTCAAAATTCCTTCTCCGTTTTCCAAACTGACTTTCTGCTGCTCAGAAAGGCTCCACACATCCCTGCTTCCAGAAGCTACAACTCCCTTTAATGATGACGTAACCATGGAGACGCAGCTGTAGATGAGTCCCCTCTTCAGCGTCTGCAGACCGAACTCGTAGCTCTTCACACGGAAAACATTAGTGACAAAAGTTAAAGGTGAAAAAATATATATTCCTCGCTGTGACCCTTCAGAGGCTCCGTAGAAAGCAAACATGCATGTTGAAGATGAAAACAGACACCAGGGTGGGACCAGGAGGAGGCCTTGAAGGTGATGTTTTCTAGGATGTGTCTGGGGTTCAGGCGGGAACACCTCATCGGCTCGTGGTCAGACACAGGTTCTCGCACTCATCCTGCGTCTTGAAGCGGTTCTGGTTGCCACCGCAGCCGCCGTACCAGAAGCGGCTGCACTCGCTCTGCTCGGTGTCAAAGAACCACATCATGGTGTAGTTCTGGCAGCTGCCCGGGTCCTGGCGCTGGAGACAGGCGTCTGCACGGAGACGGGGACAGAAAACACAACCAACATGTGAAGATACAAAAACCTGACAAACATTTAACAGAAATGTGGCTTCATGATATTCTGATTTTTATTGACATTTCACACAGAGAACAAACTGTTGGAACTGTTAAATAATTTTCAGCAGAGGAAACAATCTCACTGATGACAATGATCTGATCTGAAGAGGCTCAGAAGCTTCTGACTGGTGGTTCTTCAGCTCTGAGCTCAGGTGCATGTGTCTGCAGCCAGGTTCAGGTCTGGAAGCTTGAGTAATCAGGCTGAGGTTGCTGCATGTTTACCTTTAGAAGGAAAGCTGGTCAGCTCCGTCTGCAGCACCACGCTGGGATCTGTGAGAGACGACAGAGTCAGCGTTTCAGGAGGAAATGTTTCACACAGCTTCAGGAGCAAAACTAAGAGTCCGCCACGTCTCAGGCTTGTGATGAGGTGTGCACGAGGTGGACAGAAAGCAGCGGAGCTCATGCAGCAAACACAGAAACTCAGTCAAGCTGATGATCTGAGCTCAGAGGAACAGAAAGGAGAAGCAGAGTTGATCATTTACTGAGTTGGAGACAAAGCCAGAAAACAGGTTTTTACTCTGGGACTCCAGATCCCTGCCTGAGCATCAGCTGATCCACAGCTGATCCAGAGTTCTGACTGGTACCTTCAGGTACCAAAACGATCCGAAATAAAGATCATTGTAAACGAGATGTTCATGCAGACCAACATGTAGCGGAGGAATTTCCTCCAACCTGCTGCTTTTTAAGCCCAAACGTTAAAGCTTTCACTGTATGGTTTGTAGTGTGGTGACACTTTTATCTTACTCTGTATTTTTTTTCTTCTTTTGTGTTTTATTATTTTTTACTGTTTTCCTTCTTTTACTCGTTTATATTTCTGTATTTGCTTGTTGTGGTCTGTTTTAGTGATGTTTTATCAGTGAGTTGTTGAGGGCTGTATAAATATATTATGAATGCATTCATTCATTCTCCCTTAGATTATTGTAACTGTCTTTTTAAAGGTATAGACCAGTCTAAACCAGTTTTACTTAAACCGCCTCCAGTTGGTCCAAAGTTCAGCTGCCCAACACGTAGGTGCGAGCGCACCCCCGACCCCTGCTTCTTTACACGGGCTCCTCATCAAGATGAGGATTGATCTGATTTCCGTTAAGCTCATCAGCTGACAGCTTATTTGCCTTTTTAATTTCCATCTGTTTGCCACCGGCTCGAGAATCAAAGCACCACCATCAGCCCACATGATGTGACACTACTGGTTAAAACCAAAACTTCAGGAGCAAAAACTTTTATTCTGAAGCACTTTGTGGAAAATCTGACTTTCATTTCATGCCCAACATTTAAGCAAGCTCAAAGATGGGTGGTGTGCTGTCTTTGGGCCAGTCTGGACCAGTTTCCAGGTCTCCTCGGGTCTGGTTTCATGGCTCCTGTTTAAAGATCTCATAGTTCCTACAACCCAACCAGAACCGTTCTCTCACAAACTGCAGGCGCTCTGAGTTTCCTGAAACTTCCAGAACCAAAACAGGAGGCAGAACTTTAGTTTTCTGGAAGCAGCTGCAGGTCTGGGCGTGAAGAGAGTCGGGTTAAAACTCTCTGTGGTCTGTTTGACTTTCCTTTGTCTCCAGTAGTTTTTATTACAGATTTTACTGATATTTACTTAAATGCACTGACTGCCTGAGTGATGAGATAATCTGGGATTATAATCTGTATCTGAGCTCCGTGCCCCTGCTTCAGTTTGGGTTTAAAGGAGAATTCTGCAGATTAAACACAACAATGATGAAGAAGTGAAGACAGTAGGAATGTCTGCAGGAAGAGACAGAGACAGGTGAGGTGAAAGCTGCGTAAAGACACATCCCAGGCCGGGTCTGGACTTACGAGGGACGCCACATGTCTGGAAACATTCATGTTCCGTGTTAAAGCGGTTAGCATTTCCACCGCAGCCGCCGTACCAGAACGCAGCGCATGCACCCATGTATGTGTCAAAGAACCAGGCTTGGACATAGTCGGCACACGGGACACCAGCATCAGCATCCAGCTGACAGCGGGCTGAAAGCAGAACACACATTTACAACAAACTATCACACACACACACTCTGCCAGCAGCGGCTCTGCAGCGCCCCCCGGTGTTCGGAGGATGGAACCGCTCCATCTGCGCTCAGGAGGATCAGTTCTGGACTTTCCCTGGTTTGGTTTGTTTGGGACTGCGGAGGTGCTGCAGAGCGCCGCTCAGACAGAACACATGCAGGAACAGCTGGTCCTCACACAGGAACAGGAAACATGCAGAAACAGTCAGGAAGCAAAACTACACAATCTAAACATCGGGATCCAGTTCTTATGGCTATGATGCTCATGATCTGGGCCCAGTTTCACAAAGAAACCTCCAGTCTGAGTTCAGGATTCCTGAAGTTCCAGATTCAAGTTTCAATCCTCCTCCTGACCTGGAACTGATGGATCAGACCTGCAGATTTGTCTTCACTCACACCTACTTCCTGGTCAGAGCTGTGCAGGGTCAACGATCTGGTGCTCCTCATGAACAAAACAAAGACGATCATCATCACCATACAACATGGCGCTGTGCGAGCAGCTGCGTGCTACGGCGGCTCTGCCTTCTCTATTCCTTTTTTTAGTGTTTTATATGGTTCTTAGACGTGGTTTTCTTTTTTCCTTTACAGTAGTCAGTACCAGGTGCAATTCTGCACATGGGAAACCTACTTTTATTGATTTTCTATTTGGATTTCTGCTTCTTTTGGCACTTTTCCAAACTTCGGCGGGGGACACCTTTGGTTTCAGCCACGGCGCCATTGTTTACACCAGGGACCAGCTGTTAGCTCTGAGCAGCACTGCTCTTCTCTACGCGGAGAAGCCGGAGATTCCCGCGGAGATACGGAGAAAAAGAAGAGGCTGCAGAGCAGGAAGAAAGCTCCAGGAGAGGAAACGGAGGTACAGGCCATATTTACCCTCCGTGATTATGGGAAACGTTCGTTCCCTCTCTAACAAGACCGAGGAGCTCACGGCGCTGACCCGGCTACAGCGGGAGTTCAGGGAATGTAGCCTCATGTGTTTAACGGAGACGTGGCTGAATAGACTTATTCCGGACTCTGTGGTTTCCCTGGATGGATTTAAACTTTCGCGCGCGGACAGGAGTGCGGCGGAGAGTGGTAAGAGGAAAGGCGGGGGACTCGCGGTGTATGTCAACGAGAGATGGTGCAACCCGGCGCACGTCTGTGTAAAGGAACAGCTCTGCACCAGGGACATTGAGTTACTCGCTGTGGGCATGCGGCCGTATTACCTCCCGAGGGAGTTTTCACACGTTATACTGTTTAATGTGTACATCCCTCCCTCGGCTGATGCAGCAGCTGCTTGTGAGCTGCTCCACAGCGCAGTGACTCGGATGCAGACTCGCCACCCGCAGTCCCTCCTGCTGATCAGCGGGGATTTCAATCACACCTCGCTCTCTGCCACTCTCCCTACTTTCGTCCAGTACGTGAAGTGCCACACCAGGGAGAACAAGACGCTGGACCTACTGTATGCTAATGTGAAGGACGCATACACCTCCACCCCCCTCCCCCCGCTTGGACGCTCTGATCACAACCTCGTACATCTGCTCCCTGAATACACACCCAGGGTGAGAAGACAGCTGGCACAGAAGAAGTCTGTGAAAGTGTGGACCGATGAGGCCAATGAGAGACTGAGAGACTGTTTCCAAACCACAGACTGGGAGACACTCTGCAGCTCTCATGGAGAGGACATTGATGGCCTGACCCACTGCATCACGGACTACATCAGCTTCTGTGTGGAGAACACTGTGCCAACCCGGAGGGTGCGGTGTTTCTCCAACAACAAACCCTGGGTGACCCCTGAGCTTAAAGTCCTGCTGAACCAGAAGAAGAGGGCTTTCATTTCAGGGGACAGAGAGGAGCAGAGGAGAGTTCAGCATGAACTCCAGTACAAGATCAGGCGGGCCAAGGACAGCTACAGGAAGAAGCTGGGGGAGCGACTGGAGCAGAAGAACACACGGGACGTGTGGAGAGGGCTGAAGGAGATCTCTGGATTTGGACAGAGTGGTGCCAGAGGGACAGCTGATGGAGACCAGCGCTGGGCCAATGATTTAAATCTGTTTTTTAACAGATTTGATTCTAACCCCACTCTCCCTGCCCCCCCTCCCTCCTCTTCACACATCCCCAGTCCAGCGTCTACCATCCCCTTCCCCCGACCACCTTCATCTTCACCTCCACTTTCACCTACCCCCCATCTCCACTCCACACCAATGGACTCCACCACCAGCCCCCCACTGCCCTCCACCTCCCCCCTCTCCTTTACATCGGCCCAGGTGAGGAGAGAACTGAGGCGGCTGAAGAACAGGAAAGCTGCAGGACCAGACGGCATCAGCCCCAGGCTGCTCAGGACCTGTGCAGACCAGCTCTGTGAGGTGCTCAGGTACATCTTTAACCTGAGCCTCAGCCTGGAGAAGGTCCCTGTCCTGTGGAAGACCTCCTGTGTGGTTCCGGTTCCTAAGATATCACACGCTAAGGAACCAAACCATTACAGACCCTACGCCTTGACCTCCCACCTGATGAAGACCATGGAGAGGCTCATCCTCGGTCACCTCCGCTCCGTGGTGTGCACCGCGATGGACCCGCTGCAGTTTGCCTACAGGCCAAACATCGGGGTGGATGATGCTGTCATCTACCTACTGCACAGGGCGCTGGCTCACCTGGAGACCGCTGGGAGCGTCGTGAGAGTCATGTTTTTTGACTTCTCCAGTGCGTTTAACACCATCCAGCCGGTGCTGCTGCGGGGGAAGCTGGATGGAGCTGGAGTGGATGGAAAGTTAGCTGCGTGGACCATCGACTACCTCACCAACCGGCCACAGTACGTGCGTCTGCAGAACTGTGTGTCTGAGGTGGTAGTCTGCAGCACGGGGGCCCCTCAGGGAACAGTGCTCTCACCGTTCCTCTTCACCCTCTACACCTCAGACTTCACCTACAACACCAGCAGCTGTCATCTCCAGAAGTTCTCTGACGACTCAGCCATTGTGGGCTGTGTGTCTGAGGGGAACGAGCTGGAGTACCGGTCAGTCATCAGGGACTTTGTGGACTGGTGTGAGCGCAACCACCTGTGCTTAAACACCAGTAAGACCATGGAGATGGTGATTGACTTCCGGAGAAGGACACTACCCCACACACCGGTGAACATCCAGGGGAAGGAGATTGACCGGGTGGACAGTTTCAAGTACCTGGGTGTTCACCTCAACAGTAAACTGGACTGGTCACACCACACAGACGTCCTGTACAAGAAGGGCCAGAGTCGCCTCCACCTCCTGAGGAGACTGAGGTCCTTTGGAGTATGCAGGCCTCTGCTAAGGACATTTTATGACTCTGTGGTAGCCTCTGTTGTCCTCTACGCCGTTGTCTGCTGGGGAGCGAGCAGCACCGACCGGGACAGGAAGAGACTGAACAAGCTGGTCAGGAGGGCCAGCTCTGTCCTGGGCTGCCCGCTGGACTCTGTGGAGGAGGTGGGTGAGAGGAGGATGTTGGCCAAGCTCACATCCATCATGGACAACACCTCTCACCCGCTGCACCAGACTGTGGAGGGGCTGAGCAGCTCCTTCAGCAGCAGACTGAGACACCCTCAGTGTAGGAAGGAGCTACCGCAGGTCCTTCATCCCCACTGCTGTCAGACTGTACAACTTGTCTGTATAGTCATAATACTGTGTAATATTTATTTATATTTTACTGTGCAATACCCCCCATTATCAATGTCATCATATTCTTCATATCCCACCATCACCATGTAAATATGTATATAGTCTGTGAGGTTGTTGTTATATTTTTTATATAGATATATATATATATATATATATATATATATATATATATATATATATCTTTTATATTTATATTTTTTTGTAAATAATTTATATTGCACCTTCTTGCTGTGATGCATGTTCACCTTATTCTGTCTTTCTGCACTTTATTCTATAACAAGAGCTGCTGTAACAAGTGAATTTCTCCACTGTGAGATAATAAAGTCTAATCTAATCTAATCTAATCTAATCTAATCTAATCTAATCTAATCTAATGACCTGAGCATGCACCCCGCTGGACTGCAGATCTCTGGTGACCTGACATGGTGGAAGACCATCACAGAGGCAGTGAAAAGGACCCAGCAGGGGCTGCTCCTCCTGGGAAAACTGAAAGTTATTGCTCTCCATCGGCATCCTACAGTATTCTATGAAGGGGTGAAAACCTGGCTCTCCAGCTGCAGTCATGGTCTCCCCAACTTCTGTCCATGATCTCTTCCAGAGGACACAAAACACTGGAAGAGACCCTCCACATCCTCTCCAGACTTCTTATTTCTACCATCAGGCAAAAGACTGAGGAGCTTTTCAAGCAGGAGGAAGATCAGCAGCTTTATACAGCATCCTCTCAGGTTGTTGAGCTCTAGACCTGAATCTGGACCTGAACCTCCCGCAGAGAAACTCTGCCTCCCTGTCGGTGCTAGCATGTGGTAACAGGATGAATGACAGTAAAGTTGGACTGAGATTCTAATGGGAATGTTGATTTATGACGTTCAGAAGACGAGACCAACTCATGTTCTTTTTGCCACAGCGGTTATACTCTACACCTGTAGGGGGAGCCAAAGAAACATAAATGACTGTAACTCCAGTGAGTTGCTGAAGGGGAGGACTGAAGGTGTTTTTGTGAAACTGGGCTGTGATCCTGATCAGATCTGTAGCAGTTCTCCCCACCAGCACCGTGTTGTGGAATGTGTGGTCTACCGTTGGTGTTAACTCCTGACACGAATCCCTGGTGGTCTCCTCGGATCACTGACTCCACCATGTCCAGCCGGCCGGTCTGAGTCTGTCCTCCCGTCTGCTCCTGATACCTCTCCTCTCTGTAGACTTCTTCCAGATCAGCAACGCCCTGCCTGGACACACATCAGGGTTTATTTTCTGTGTAACAGAATCATAAAAAATGATTCATCCATTTTCTGGACCACTTAATCCAGTGAAGGGTCACGGAGAAGCTGGAGTCTATCCCAGCAACTAGCAGGCAAGAGGCAGGTTCACCTGGACAGGCCAACAGTCCATCACAGGGCCAGCACAGAGAGACAAACAACCACTCACACCGA
Source organism: Melanotaenia boesemani (assembly GCF_017639745.1). Classification (NCBI taxonomy): domain Eukaryota; kingdom Metazoa; phylum Chordata; class Actinopteri; order Atheriniformes; family Melanotaeniidae; genus Melanotaenia; species Melanotaenia boesemani. The sequence continues at coordinate 1,573,697 of NC_055687.1, read as the reverse complement.
CTCCAAGGGAGAATTTAGAGTAACCAATTAACCTAACATCATCTCTTTAGACAGAAGCCAGAGTACCCGGGCAAAGGCACGAGCTTAAACCTCCCCACAAACAAATCAACGCACAATGTGCTTCATACCCATCCCCATCAGACATGGATTCAGACCATGACGTGTCACCCGTAGACATAGCAATGGCATGCATGTCGGCCACATCCTCTGTTACCTTTGGTCTCTGGAACTGTCAGTCTGCAGTGAACAAAACAGAATTTATCAGTTCATTGATAAATGTCTCAGACATTCAGGTCCTAGCCCTGACTGAAACCTGGATCCGTCCAGAAAACACAGCTACACCAGCTGCCCTTTCTGTCGATGCAGAATTTACCCAAACACCTCGCTCAGCTGGACGAGGAGGTGGAACGGGCTTTCTTATTTCTACAAAGTGGAGCTTTACCTCTCCATCCTATGGCTACCTGCTCATCACCTGAGTAAAGGTCTCTACACCCATCACTGCATACATTCTGGTCATTTACCGTCTCCGGGTGGCAGTATAGATGAGTTTGTCTCTGAAATGGACACGATTCTCTCTGACATTCCTGATGATGGCACACCACTAATTGTCATGGGAGACATGAACATTCACATTGACAACCACAGCGACTGACTTTCTGGCTCTCATCTACTCTTTCAGTCTCAAACTGGTACAGACTCCTCCAACACACAAAGCTGGTAATACTCTTGGCTTGGTGCTGACCAGAAACTGCTCCACAGCCGACCTGTCCGTCACCCCGCTGCACCTCTCAGACCACTTCCTGGTTAAATTCTCTGTCTTCCTTCCTCATGTCACTCAAGAGCCTCTAAAAATGGCGTCCTGCCGCAGAAACCTGAGATCCCTCAGACCTACACAGCTGTCTGATGAGGTTTACTCTACCCTCCCTTCCCTTACTGTCTGTTAATGAGGCTACAGAAACACTCTGCTCCTCTCTCGCCTCCTCTCTGGACAAACTCTGTCCTCTGGTGTCAAACCAGCCAGACAAAACCCTCCCAGTCCATGGCTCACAGAGGTTCTTGTAGCAATAGGAATTGCTTTGAGTGTTATTGTTCCCACCCGGACATGTTTGTATGTAACACGGGCTGCTAGAAAAGGTTGTTGTTAATAAACGTTCCCCGTGAGCAGGGGTAAGGCTCAACCGTCCTGTTTGTAGTCATTGAAAGACAGAACAAACAGAAACATGGTGGCAGCGGTAGCGGTTCATTTTTGAGAGGTTTGGACTGTGAAGGCACCGCGAAGCGGAGAGTTTGGACGAAGCTGATTGACGCTAAACGGAGCTAGCAGCTAACAGTGCGTCTTCAGCCCGAGAGAGGAAAAAAGTCGTGCTCCATACATTAAGAAGGATGGAAGGATTAAAACCGCCTCAACAGTGGCGTATGGACTCCTCCAATCTCGCCAAGTCATGGAAGACCTGGAAGGAGGAATTTACACTGTACATCGAGTTGGCCATGCCAGACGCTGAGGAGAAGGCGCGGGTAAAACTTTTCTATTACCTCATAGGAGAACAAGGCAGAGAGCTCTGTGGGACGCTAATAGGGTCAGAGGCAAGGCTGACTGTTGCCAGTTTGATGGATAAACTGGATGGACACTGTAACCCAAAAGTAAATGAAACAGTGGAAAGATATAGATTTTTTGCACGTAACCAAACTCCAGGAGAACCGATTGACAAATACGTGACTGACTTGAGAACGCTGGCAAGCACCTGCAATTTTGAACAACTGAAGGATTCACTGATAAGAGACAGGATTGTTTGCGGCACTTATAGCTCCAGTTGGAGAGAGAGACTACTCAGAGAAGAGAAGCTGGATCTAAACAAGTGCCTGCAGATTTGTAGATCAATGGAGATCTCACGTGAGTACAGCAGGACAATAGAAGGACATGGTGCGGAAGATGTTCACGCGATAAAACATGCAGAAAGAAAAGTGAGGAGCAGTGAAATATGCTGCAAATTTTGTGGAAAAACACATGAAAGACTTAAGCATAAGTGCCCAGCTTTTGGGAAAAAATGCAGGAAATGTGGCAAAGAAAATCATTTCGCAGTTACATGCAGAAACAAGACAGGAGAAAGGGAACACAAGAAAACAGTTCACATAATAGCAGAGACGGACTCAGATTCGTGTGAAGACATAATGACAGTCACAGCAGTCACGACAGCAGCAACACAAGTGAACCAGATCGGAGAGAAACGAAATGAGAAAACGGAGCAACTGTTTGCTGGGATGATGATTAACGGAAAGATTGTGAACTTTCAGATTGACTGTGGGGCAACGTGCAACGTCATTCCTGTCAACTTGCTGAACCCAGATGTGAAAGTAGAACACACAGACAAGGTACTGGTGATGTACAATAAGACAAAACTGTGTCCATTAGGCAAGTGCAGAGTCAAGATGACTAATCCAAGAAACAAGAAAAAGTACAGGGTCGAGTTTGAAGTTGTTGGAGAAGACTGTAAAACAGCTCTACTAGGCCGCAGAGCGAGTGAAGCAATGAAACTCATCCAAGTCCAATACGACAACATATATGCACTGGATAGTATTGTGACGGGAGAGCCAGTGGTCAGAGACACTTGGCAGTTAGAGGAGATAAAAACCGAGTTTCATGACGTGTTTACAGGTGACGGCTGCCTGCAGGGAGAATACAAACTGGAAATAGACCCAGCCGTGCAGCCTGTTAAACTCCCAAAACGCAGAGTTCCAGTATCAATGATGAAATCACTTAAAGAGGAACTGACAAGTCTTGTGAACAGACAGATTATAGCACCTGTGGAGAAGAGCACAGAATGGATCAGTGGCATGGTGTCAGTACAGAAGCCCAATGGTAAACCCAGGATTTGTATTGACCCAAGACCACTCAACAAAGCTTTAAAGAGAAGCCATTTTCCACTTCCAACAATAGACGACATACTACCAGACTTAGAAAAGGCAAGAATTTTCACGGTGTGTGATGTAAAACATGGCTTCTGGCATGTGAGGTTAGATGATGAGTCGACCTACCTGACAACATTTGCAACTCCTTTTGGCCGATTTCGCTGGCTGAGAATGCCAATGGGCATCAGCCCAGCACCTGAGGTGTTCCAACGGAAACTAACACAGGCCCTCGAGAACCTGCCTGGTACATATATTATAGCAGATGACATCCTGATCGTAGGTGAAGGTGAGACGAAACAGGACGCAGTCAAAGACCATGACAAGAACTTGAGACTTTTTCTAGAAAGATGCAGAGACCGGAACATCAGGTTGAATGTGGACAAACTCCAGCTCAGGAAACAGGAAGTGCCGTACATTGGTCACCTGCTCACAGCAGAGGGACTCAAAGTTGACCCAGAGAAGGTGAGTGCCATTACTGAAATGCCAGCACCAACAAATGTGAAGGGTGTTCAAAGACTAGTAGGACTGGTAAACTATCTTTCAAAGTTTTATGAACATCTGTCAGACGATTGTGAGATATTACGACAGCTTACACACAAAGACAGTCTCTGGGACTGGACAGATGTGCAAGACGAAGCTTTCAAAAGAATCAAAGACAAGATGACAAAAGTGCCAGTGTTGAAATACTACAGCCCAGCACAAGAGCTGACGTTACAATGTGATGCAAGTGAAACAGGGCTAGGAGCTGCTTTAACACAAGAAGGCAAACCAATAGCATATGCAAGTCGAGCGTTGACGGTGACTGAAAGAGGCTATGCACAGATAGAGAAAGAGTGCTTGGCCATTGTCTTTGGCATGGAGAAGTTTCATCAGTACACCTACGGCCGTCCAGTCAGAGTCCAGTCGGACCACAAGCCTCTAGAGACAATCTTCAAAAAAGCACTGATAAATGCTCCTAAAAGACTGCAACGCATGCTCTTGAGATTACAAAAATATGATCTGACCATCACATATGTTCCCGGTCGTGACATGCACCTAGCTGACACATTAAGTAGAGCATATATGAAAAACTCAAGCAAAAGCCAGACAGAGTTGGAGACCGAATGTGTCAATATGGTGGACTATGTGCCGATCTCAGCAGAGAGAATGGACAACATACGCACAGCTATGCAGTCAGACCCCAGTTTGCAGACTCTGATCAAAACAATACAAAAAGGGTGGCCTAAGGATAAAAAAGACTTGCCTGTTGAGATAACCAACTTTTACTCATTACAGGAGGAGCTGAGCACCCAAAATGGACTGGTGTTCAGGGGCGAAAGGGTTGTGATCCCAGATTCGCTACAAAAGGACATCACTCAGAGGATTCACTCTTCTCACCTGGGAACAGAGGGATGCCTCAGGAGGGCAAGAGACTGTGTTTATTGGCAGGGTATGAATGACCACATTAAAAAGCATGTCGCCAAATGCCACACCTGTCGATCTGTGGACACTAGACAGCAAAAAGAGACACTACAGCCACATGAGATAGTTACAAGACCATGGGCTAAAGTGGGAACAGATTTGTTTACATTCGACAATAAGGACTACCTAGTGACAGTGGATTACTACTCCAATTTCTGGGAGGTGGACTATTTGCCTGATACAAAGTCAAACACTGTCATTCGGAAGCTGAAAGCTCACTTTGCACGCCAGGGCATTCCTGATACCGTCTTTTCTGACAATGGACCCCAATTCAGCTCGGCAGAGTTTGCAGACTTCAGTCGCAAATGGGAATTCACACACAAAACTTCATCACCTGGATATCCCCAGAGTAATGGGAAGGCGGAATCAGCGGTGAAAACGGCCAAACGTCTAATGAGGAAGGCAAAACTAGCAGGACAAGACCCATATCTGGCCATTTTGGATCATCGCAACACCCCGACCCAAGGTTTGGACACAAGCCCTGCACAAAGGCTCTTAAGCAGGAGAACAAGAACCTTACTGCCAATCAGTGACAAACTACTCGAGCCAAAGGTCACCTACAACAAGTCAGGACTCAAAAGAAACCAGGAGAGGCAGTCACAGTATTATGACAGGACAGCCAAGGACATGGATTCGTTGAAACCGGGTGATGTGGTACGAGTGCAGCCTCTAGAACCAAACACCTTATGGAAACGGGCCACAGTGGGCACCCCACTTGGCAACAGATCCTATTCGGTTGCGTTGGACACAGGCACTGTTCTCAGACGGAATCGCCGCCATCTGAGGAGAGCTGCGGAGAAACAACCGAGTGTGTCAGAAATCCCACAACCTGAGACTGAGCTCAACCCGGCATCCCTAAACACTGGGAGCCCAAGGACTGTTACAAGGTCAGGACGTGTGGTGAAACGTCCCACACACCTGAAGGACTTTGTGTGCACTTAACTCTGAAAAGGAAAGAAGAAAGAGTATGGACCAAAGTTTAAGCAGAATATAAGACAAACTGTTTCAGATTGTGAGATTGCTATGTTAAGAAACTATTGTTAACAGGGCTATAAGTAAGGAGACAAGATTTGGAAAAAAAAAAAAAAAAAATTGCTTGTTTGTTCTTGAAAAGAAAGGGGATGTAGCAATAGGAATTGCTTTGAGTGTTATTGTTCCCACCCGGACATGTTTGTATGTAACACGGGCTGCTAGAAAAGGTTGTTGTTAATAAACGTTCCCCGTGAGCAGGGGTAAGGCTCAACCGTCCTGTTTGTAGTCATTGAAAGACAGAACAAACAGAAACAGTTCTGAGGGATCACAGAGCCGGACTCAGGGCTGCAGAAAGAAAGTGGCGCAAATCAAAAGAACACACTGACTTGTCTGAGTAGCAGCAAAAACCTGAAACTTTCACATCCAGCCTAAAGGCGGCCAAGAAAACCTTTTATCAGAACAAGATCCGCAATGCTCCCAACACACGACATGTTCATGGTGTTTAACTCTTCTATCTCCACCACCTGCTCAGCCTCCCACTGTGCTGACTGCAGAAATGTTTACTTCCTACTTAACTAAAAAGGTTGCTACCATCAGTAACCAATTCACTGAGCCTGACCAACTCAGCCTTACCAAACCAGCTACTGGTGCCTCACTCTGCTCCTTCCACTCTCTAAATGAGGACCAAGTCTCTAAACTTCTAGTCAACTCAAAACCCACAACCTGTCCTCTTGATCCTGTTCCCTCTGACATCCTGCAGAGCATTTTACCTACAATCAAACCTGCAGTAACCCATATTATCACCTCCTCTCTTAAATCCGGTGTCTTTCCTTCTGCCTTCAAGCAAGCTCGGGTTCCCCGCTGCTGAAGAAACCCACACTCAACCCAGCCCAGGTTGGAAACTACCGGCCGGTCTCACTGCTTCCATTCATGTCTAAATTACTAGAGCGTGCCGTCTTCAGTCAGGTCTCACAGTTCCTCCAAGACAACAACCTGTTAGATCCATATCAGTCTGGCTATAGACAAGGCCGCTCTACTGAACCTGCTCTCCTGTCAGTTACTGATTCCCTACGGGTTGCCAGATCCACTGGTCAATCCTCAGTCCTTATACTGCTGGACCTGTCTGCTGCCTTTGACACGGTCAACCATCATATACTGTTCTCCACACTCTCGGAGCTTGGCATCTCAGGATCTGTCCTCTCGTGGTTTATGTTCTACCTCGCAGAAAGATCCTTACAAGTATCTTGGTGAGGGGGCGTGTCCAGATCACATGGGCTGACAACAGGGGTGCCTCAGGGCTCAGTCCTTGGCCCTCTTCTCTTTTCACTATACACCTCCTCACTCGGTGCATCATTAGCTCTCATGGTTTCTCCTACCACTGCTATGCAGATGACACTCAGCTTTTCCTTTCTTTCCCACCTGACGACACACAACCGTCTCAATGTGAATATCAGCATGTTGCTGATATCTCCGCATGGATGAAGGATCGCCACCTTCAGCTAAATCTGTCCAAGACCGAACTTATTGTCTTTCCAGCCAATCCTTCCTTACCGCAACAGATAAGCGTGCAGCTTGACTCCATCACGCTTGTACCTACGTCTTCTAGCAGGAATCTTGGTGTCATGGTAGACAACGATTCGCAGAGTCCTTATCCACTTTAAATGCAAGCTAAAGACTCAGTTGTTTAAGCAGCATTTCCACACTTAGCTTAACTCTTCTACTCAGAATGAGGTAGAAAGATTTGTCCAGCTCTTTGGCTCAACAGGTACTGAAGAAGCTGCGTGGACTTACGCCCAAGATGATGTTGTGTGATGACATCAAGATCTTGCTTCACCAATCTGAGACTAACTGGATCTCGGGAACAATTTCAGAAAAATGTTCCTCAGACTCTGAAGATCCACCATCTACAGTGCAGAATATCATCAGATGATTTAGAGAATCAGGAGGAATCTCTGTGTGCATGGGACAAGGCTAAAGGTTAAAATTCAACATAAGCTCATATTTTCTATGAAATGGTAAAATGTCTCAGTTTCAGCATCTGATGTGTTGTTTATGTTCTACTGGGAATAACATTTGTTGATTTGATTCTGCTTTTTTTCACATTTTACAGAGAACCAACTCTTATGAAGGTGGGGATGTTTATCTGTTGTTGTTTATGTGATGTTATGCTGCAGTGGAAATTACTGTGTGTGGAAGATTTGTCCTTCCTGTCCACTCAGCTGGTCACAGGTCCGTCTTAAGGAAACAGGAGGATAAGTGTTCATTCCCTCTGAAACGACACAAACATGAAGTCGTGAGTAAAAAAGATCCATTTCACCCAGGTTAACTCACTTCATTTGTTTGCTGTGTTTTGTAACAGTTTAATAAATGCATCATGCTGCCATCATGACCCTCTTGAAGAACAGCTTAATTTTACATCATCACTTTCATTTAATGAGTTTTTCTCCACTGAGCTGAAGGAGTGCTGCAGGATTGAGAGGTCGTAGCAGAGCTGCTGCAGGTTTAAGCTCTTTATAAATGAAGCTAACCCAGGGATGAGAACTCCGGGCCCTGAGGGCCGCAGTCCTGCAGGTTTTACATGTTTCCTGCTACGGTACACCTGAGGAAGACCTGACACACCTTGAGACAATGGCTTGGTGTCACCTTCTGGATGGATGTACGTACATACATCTGTTGCGGGGCCAGCTGCTTAAGCAGGGAAACCCAAACTTCCCTCTCCCCGGCCACATTCACCAGCTCATCCAGGGGGATCTTGAGGCGTTCCCAGCAGAGAGATGTAGTCCATCCAGTGTGTCCTGGGTCTTCCCCGGGACCTCCTCCCAGTAGGACATGCCCGGAACACCTCACCAGGCTCCTTTCGATGTGGAGGAGCAGCGACTCTACTCTGAGCCCCTCCCGGATCACCGGGCTTCTCACCCTATCTCTAAGGGAGGGCCCGGCCATCCTGTGGAGAAAACTCATTTCGGACGCTTGTATTCGCGATCTGGTTCTTTTGGTCACTACCCACAGCTCGTAGCCATAGGTGAGGGTATGAATGTAGGTTGACCGGTAAATCGAGAGACGTGTCAGCCAAGACAGTCCTACAGCATCTTCTGGACAATGACCCATTAATCTGAATCAGGCGTGTTGAAGCAGAAAACATCTAAACCTGCAGGACAGTGGACATCTCTGAGCTAACTTGGTCCAGGAGGCCACACCTCCACAACAAGACCAAGCCTCTTCTCAGAGGCCACACCCCTATCATAACCTATCTTCTGATTCACACCAAGTTATATTTGTCTCGCTCTCTCTACCCAGCCCTCCTTATTCCCATCCTCTTTGATATTCCCTCATCCATCCATCCATCCATCCATCTCTCCATCCATCTATCCATCCCTCCATCCATCCTTCCATCTATCCATCCATCCCTCCATCCATCCATCCATCCATCCATCCATCCATCCATCCATCCATCCATCCATCTATCTATCTATCTATCTGGCTGTTCCGGTCCTGTCTACCTGAGGGAAAAAAAAGAATCATTTGAAGGAGGATGAGTAAATATCCAGATGGGATGAAGGAAGAGAGATGAAGAGGAGAATGGAGGGGTGGATAAATAAAGGATAGAGAGGAAGAGAGGATGAATGGAAAGCAAGGGCAGAAAGATGAGTGGGGAAAGACGGAATGAATGGAATAAGGGAGTGATGATAGATGGAACAGACCACATTGGTCCAGAGTAGACCAGTACGGACCAAACCAGAGCAAGCCACACCAGACTGAAGCCGATTGGACTGGACTGGACTGGACTGGACTGGACTGAACTGGACCAGACCAGACTGGGGTCGACCAGACCAAACCAGGCTAAACCAGACCAGACCAGACCAGAAAGGACCAGACCAGTCCAGACCAGACCAAACCAGTCCAGACCAGACCGGACCGGACCAGGGTCGACCAAACCAGATCTCTGTGTGTTCTTACTGCTGAGGGCAGAGAGGAAGACCCTGAAGAAGCGTTGGACGTAGCCCTGCTCGTCGGCCACCAGCCTGCTGACGTGGATCAGGTGCTGCTGGACCGGCAGACCTGCCAGCTCCTCCACCTGAGTCCGGTTGTAGCGGTCGCCCACCGTCACCACAAATAGCGCCACCCCGTCACACTTGGCCTTCTGGGAGACGTAGCTTAGCCTGGCCTGGTCCCGTCTGGAGGCCGTCTGGGTGGCCACCACTGCCAGCAGAACCTTCCTCCGGCCCGGCTGGCCGGCCTTTAGCAGAACCTCCTTCAGGGTGTAGTCCAGCGTCTGTCCCAGCACAGACGAGCCGCCCTGCTGCTGCATGTTCTGGACCAGGTGCCTCCTCATCAGCTTCTGGTTCTGATAGGTCTGCAGGCCGAACTCCAGCTTGGGGGCCTGGACGGCGCCCTGCTGAACCAGGGCCACCCGGGCCCGGTTTGAGGCCCGTTGTGGCTGAGGACTCAAGGCAAGGTGCTCCACTACAGAACTCAGCAGCTGTTGAGCTCCAGCATATTCGTCCGCCTGCATCTCCCTGGATCCGTCCAGCACCATGGCCAGGTCCACCTCCACCTGCTGAGGCTGCTGCTGGTCCTGGATGAAGGAGCACTCCTCTGAGGGTCTGCAGGGGTCTGAAGAAACACATGAGACCACTTTACTAAAGCTCAATACCTGCTGGTCCAGCTGGAGGCTCGCTGCTTACCGTAACAGATGGCACATTTCCTGATCTTCCTCAGGTCAGCAGCCATGGTCTGCGGCCTCCCCAGCACCGTGAAGATGGAGTTACCCGAATCGTCCACCTGGGAGGAAACAGACCCCAGTATTCAACGTTCAGATAAAAAACATGATGAAATTATGAACCTGCTCAACAGGAACAGGGCTGGTGGAACAGGCCTCATCACGACGGTGCTGGAAATGGGGCTTATCATATCTAATAGATCAATTTTGGAAAGATGTGGTTATCTTGTTTTTGGGTCATGGCCAGGTGGTGAGCAGAGCAACAGATCCACCAATGAGAACATGTTTGATCAGACCTGAGGGCAGCTGATTGGATCAGAGCCGGCATTGGTCCCACCTACCTCCATGGCTCTGCTGATGATGGGAGCGTTCTTCAGTGAGATGATCGCGGGGACGATGTTGAGAGCTCGGTACTCCATGACGAACGTTACGATGTCATCCACCTTCTCTGGAGGCCCATTTGTGAAGAACACCGCCACTTTTCTCATCAACGTTCCCGCTCGCACACGTTTGAAGACGTTCTGGCCCACGAAGCGCATGGTGGCGTCCAGCTGCCGCTTGTTGGACGTCCTCTCCAGGGCAATGTTCTTCACGGCTTCTATCAGCTGCGACTTGCGGCGGTAGTCCTGGAAGCGGATCAGGTACTTGGTGTAGGTGTTGAAACCCACCACGGCCACGCGAGCGCCCGTCGGACAGTTGCTCTCGACGATGCTGATGTCCTCCAGCAGGGACAGGAGGGCAGCGCGCTGTCTCTCAAAGATAACCGGCGTCATGTCATCAGACATGTCCAGAGCGAAGACCAGCTCGGTGGGGAAGGCCGGGCACTCTGAGCGGCCTGAAAGACCAGAAGACAGCGTGAGCAGAGAGAAGAGGAGGTTGTGGTGTGTTGTACCAGTGATGATGAAAAGTCCGGTCTCATGGCCAGCGACGATGATGATGCCACATTGTGATGTCAGAGCGGAGGTACGTACCAAAGGAACAAGCTGTGAGGAGACAGAACAGGATTCAGAGAGGAGCTGCAGGTTTTTTACCTCCTGACGTAAAGAAACTCTCACCACAGTTGTCTCTGATGTAGGTGATCAGCTGACAGTCCTGAAACAACAGAACAGGTGTTACTCCAGCCCACAGGTCTGGAGATCTACAGGTGAAGCCAAGTCTCAGGGGGACTTACAGTCATGCCTTTTCCTCCAGGAGACCCTCGGGAACCCTGTAAAGAAAAAACATTTTATTTTTCTCGTCATAAGCTTTGAAAAAAAGTGAAAATGTTCCTGTCATATGTCAACGTTGTTTTAGATTTTCCAGGTTTTAGGATCAGGTTAGAGATTTTCATACGCTGCTAAAAAACTGAAAAATTAAAGTTTATTTTCCTGTATTTTTTAACTACAGGGCAACATTAATACGATTACAGAAAGACGGCAAATGCACGTTAAATGTAAAATAGTTGAACTGAGCCACCTCTAAGACCGGAACATCAGCAACAGACCATCCACTGTGTTGGAGGAAGAATTAGCAGGAAAAGCAGCAGAAAACGGAAAGTTCAGGAAGCTTCTGGTGTTCACTCTTTTCCAACCCGCTAACACCTCTGAAGTGGCACTCACTCTGTGTCCTGGATATCCTGGATTTCCAGGAATTCCTGATTCTCCCGGCAGGCCTGAGATCCCCTGGGCCGATCAGAACAGATAAGCACATCAAACTTTACCACAGAAACAAAAACAGTTGTTTCATTATTCTTATTAAAAAGGTCTGCAGTGCTGGACACCCACCCCTCGGCCTCGGTTCCCTTTGCGACCGGGTAGTCCTTTAGGTCCCTGCAGCCCGCTCTCACCCTGCAGAGGAAAAGATGCAGCTCACATCTGTGTTTCTATGTCTTCACTTTAAAAGCAGGATGTTTTCACACTTAAAAAGCTTCGTCTTGTGTTCAGAGAAGTTCTGCTTCACCTTAGAACTTTTCCTCTGTGGGAGGTGTTTGAGAATCATGAGATTTGATTCATTTTCTCAATTCACTCTGGAAATATTTATTTATTTAAAGTTTCACTGGGTTGACTCACAACTTTTGAACATTGGATAAATAAGGTAAAACAGCACCAAGCACAATGGTTGAGAGCAAACTAAACCCTTTTATGCATTAATTTGCTAAGAACAGCAGTTTTCCACAAACAATATTTTACTTCTACAGACGTACAATTTTTCATTTTAATAATATCCTTATTTTTATTTATTTATTTTTTAGCAATTCTACAAAAATATTTATAAAATAATGTCATATTTTTATATTATATTCTAAGAAAATATATAAGAATAAGGATTTTTCCTGTTGATGACTGAAGGAAACTTAGCCGTTATACTGTATATAACTGCTCCTCCTGCAGATGCTGCAGGAACTTTGTGGATAAATTTAAGCTTTTCTGGAACTTAAAGTAATTCTGAGCTGTTTTCCAGCTTGTTCTCAGAGTAATGCTGAACTGATCCAGTCTGAAAGCAAACTGTTCCAGACTGGATCAGTTTCATCTGCAACAGACTCACCATCAGACCAGGATAACCAGGAAAACCAGGATCTCCCTGTATGGAGACAGTGGAGGTGTTTGATTAGAACGTGATCGCTCAGAACTTCTGCTTCTCTGACTTCCGGTTGTACCTTCGCTCCTTTAAGTCCTTGAGGTCCGTAACCGTCTCGGCCGTCCTGGCCCTGAAACACAGCTCGGACGTCACAAACAGGGAGACACACAGAAAAAACACAATGCAGATGTTTCAGCTGCCTACCGGCATTCCTCTGGGCCCTGCTGGTCCTGGAGCACCATTAATGCCGGGGTCACCTGGTTGGCCCTTCAACAGCAAACACAACAACACCTTTTACTTCTGGTTCTGACTCTGGAACTGGTAAGAACCTGGATCCAGATGACCTGAGGGTTCTGGTAGGTTCATACTGGGTCAAGAGGTCTCTGATGTATGTTGGTCCTAAACCATTCAGATCTTTCTAGACCAGCAGCGGAACATTAAAGTCTATCCTCTGACGGACCAGCAGCCAGTGTAAAGACCTCAGAGCTGGACTGATGTGGTCCACTTTCTTGGTCTTAGTGAGGACTGGAGCAGCAGAGTTCTGGATCAGCTGCAGGTGTCTGACTGATGTTTTAGGTGGAACCTGTAAAACAGCTCCTGTTGTGCGAGCTGGTGGTCTTCAGGCCTATTTTATTCTTGATGCAGAAGAGGGACAATTTCGTCATACGTCGAGCCCTAATACTTCCACGCGTCTTTTACGTTTCCGTGGGTAATAAGTCAGTTCATCCACAAGAGGGCAGTGCTGAGTTCAAAGTTCACTTCCACATCTTGATCTCGGTTGGTGGCGGTTTTGCACTGCTATGAAGTTGTTTAGAACCGCCCCAAAAACACCAAAAGAAGAAGAAAACCTTTTCTTCTTCTTTGTCAATGTCTTCTTCAGGTGCTTTTTATTTGGTGGTTCTGTTCCTCTTCTTCTCTGGTTTGTTCCTTTCACTGGTTGTGTGTTAGCTCAACACTGTCCCCACTATTTCCGGTGCTATTGCACCGTCTTCTGCATTAGGTACAGATAGATAAGCTCCCTGAAAACGGACCAGATTAAGCACGTAACTGACGCAGAGACGGACGAAACCGTCCATCTCTGTCTACCGTCTTCTGTGTCAAGCATAAATGGGCCTTTAGCGTTAGCTGCTAATGTGTGAGGTTGAATATGAGATACTGAGTCTCAGTGGGATCACCTGGATAAATAAAGTTTAAATAATATAAAAATGTACTCTTGACATATTAGTCTGTGATTGTCACATCAACATTTTTACACCAGCAGTGTCTAGATCAGATCAGACCAAGTCATGTGTTTGGATTACAGATGAAGGGATGAGATGAAACAACACACCTTCTGTCCGGTAGCACCTCGCTGTCCGGTTAGTCCCAGGTTTCCAGGCTGTCCTGGTGCACCCTGCAGGGAAAACAATGCATCACTCGCTTTAACATCTTACCAAACTCAACAGGTTCAGGTGAAATCTGTTGGAATTTAAGGATCTGCATCATCTACAGAGCAAGAAATGATCTGTTAGAGGACCCGAGGCGGAAATTTAATCTAACATTTTACTCTTTTCTTTACTGTGGAGGGAATCTGTGGCTCAGGAGAAGAAGCTGAAAATTTAAGCCAGTTATAAAGATTTATTCAAGCAGGTGTCTTTGAAACCCACAACAAGTCCAGGAGGATGGCTGTTCTTCCTGGTTCTGCTTCTGATAAAGGTTTTCCTTCCTGGTCCTGGTTCTGATGGAGGTTTTCCATCCTGGTTCTGGTTCTGATGGAGGTTTTCCTTCCTGGTCCTGGTTCTGATGGAGGTTTTCCATCCTGGTTCTGGTTCTGATGGAGGTTTTCCTTCCTGGTCCTGGTTCTGATGGAGGTTTTCCTTTCTGGTTCTGTTTCTGATGGAGGTTTTCCATCCTGGTTCTGGTTCTGATGGAGGTTTTCCTTCCTGATTCTGGTTCTGATGGAGGTTTTCCTTCCTGGTCCTGGTTCTGATGGAGGTTTTCCTTCCTGGTTCTGGTTCTGATGGAGGTTTTCCTTCCTGGTCCTGGTTCTGATAGAGGTTTTCCTTCCTGGTCCTGGTTCTGATGGAGGTTTTCCTTCCTGGTTCTGGTCCTGATGGAGGTTTTCCTTCCTGGTCCTGGTTCTGATGGAGGTTTTCCGTTCTGGTTCTGAATAAGGTTTTCCTTCCTGGTTCTGGTTCTGATGGAGGTTTTCCTTTCTGGTTCTGTTTCTGATGGAGGTTTTCCATCCTGGTTCTGGTTCTGATGGAGGTTTTCCTTCCTGATTCTGGTTCTGATGGATGTTTTCCTTCCTGGTTCTGGTTCTGATGGAGGTTTTCCTTCCTGGTCCTGGTTCTGACAGAGGTTTTCCTTCTTGGTCCTGGTTCTGACGGAGGTTTTCCTTCCTGGTCCTGGTTCTGATAGAGGTTTTCCTTCCTGGTCCTGGTTCTGATGGAGGTTTTCCTTCCTGGTTCTGGTCCTGATGGAGGTTTTCCTTTCTGGTTCTGGTCCTGATGGAGGTTTTCCTTCCTGGTTCTGGTTCTGATGGAGGTTTTCCTTCCTGGTTCTGGGTCTAACCCTTCTATAAATGAGACTGGGGAACTGTATACTCGGTACCAGTACCAGTCATACGTGTGGAGCCTGGTTTCCAGTAGATTTAATGGGTCAGTGTGTCCAGATGTTTTCCTGGTCGTGTATTTAAGAGGTGAATTTATGAGGCTGGTATATTTATGTATAGACAGTTAACATGTTGATAATATAATGTGTACGTGAGTATAAATAAGGAGTTAAATAGGTTTAGCAGTAGCATTAGCTTTAAAGGTCCAGCTACTCATGAAAGACTGAACATGACATTTCTACTGAGATGCAGCTGCAGAACCCAGAAAAAAAAACATGCAACAGCTGACTGGAAGTCTGAGTCAGACGTGTGGTGATAATGAACCGAAGAAAGAAAACTACAGAGAGGAAAAGTTGGCTGGAGATGAAAGTAAGGGATGGACGGAGATAACAGAGTTCCTGCTGATATAAATGTTCCTTTAACTTCTCGGCAGACCTCATGACGACCTGTTTGATCAGCAGTTTATTTCACGCTCCGAGCCAATTTTACTATTTATGCTCAACATGTTTCTTTCTGTCGCCTACACCGGTTTGAAGCTTTTAATCCCAGTATAAACCAGTCTGTAGCAGCTTTTAATCCCAGTATAAACCAGTCTGTAACAGCTTTTAATCCCTGTATAAACCAGTCTGTAACAGCTTTTAATCCCAGTATAAACCAGTCTGTAGCAGCTTTTAATCCCAGTATAAACCAGTCTGTAGCAGCTTTTAATCCCAGTATAAACCAGTCTGTAGCAGCTTTTAATCCCAGTATAAACCAGTCTGTAGCAGCTTTTAATCCCAGTATAAACCAGTCTGTAGCAGCTTTTAATCCCAGTATAAACCAGTCTGTAGCAGCTTTTAATCCCAGTATAAACCAGTCTGTAGCAGCTTTTAATCCCAGTATAAACCAGTCTGTAACAGCTTTTAATCCCAGTATAAACCAGTCTGTAACAGCTTTTAATCCCAGTATAAACCAGTCTGTAACAGCTTTTAATCCCAGTATAAACCAGTCTGTAGCAGCTTTTAATCCCAGTATAAACCAGTGTGTAGCAGCTTTTAATCCCAGTATAAACCAGTCTGTAGCAGCTTTTAATCCCAGTATAAACCAGTCTGCAGCAGCGTTTAATCCCAGTATAAATCAGTCTGTAGCAGCTTTTAATCCCAGTATAAACCAGTCTGTAACAGCTTTTAATCCCAGTATAAACCAGTCTGTAGCAGCTTTTAATCCCAGTATAAACCAGTCTTTAGCAGCTTTTAATCGCAGTATAAACCAGTCTGTAGCAGCTTTTAATCCCAGTATAAACCAGTCTGCAGCAGCGTTTAATCCCAGTATAAACCAGTCTGTAACAGTTTTAATCCCAGTATGAACCAGTCTGTAACAGCTTTTAATCCCAGTATAAACCAGTCTGTAACAGCTTTTAATCCCAGTATAAACCAGTCTGTAACAGCTTTTAATCCCAGTATGAACCAGTCTGTAACAGCTTTTAATCCCAGTATAAACCAGTCTTTAGCAGCTTTTAATCGCAGTATAAACCAGTCTGTAACAGTTTTAATCCCAGTATGAACCAGTCTGTAACAGCTTTTAATCCCAGTATAAACCAGTCTTTAGCAGCTTTTAATCCCAGTATAAACCAGTCTGTAGCAGCTTTTAATCCCAGTATAAACCAGTCTGCAGCAGCGTTTAATCCCAGTATAAACCAGTCTGTAACAGCTTTTAATCCCAGTATAAACCAGTCTGTAACAGTTTTAATCCCAGTATAAACCAGTCTTTTGCAGGTTTTAATCCCAGTATGAACCAGTCTGTAACAGCTTTTAATCCCAGTATAAACCAGTGTGAAGCAGCTTTTAATCCCAGTATAAACCAGTCTGTAACAGCTTTTAATCCCAGTATGAACCAGTCTGTAACAGCTTTTAATCCCAGTATAAACCAGTCTGCAGCAGCGTTTAATCCCAGTGTAAATCAGTCTGTAGCAGCTTTTAATCCCAGTATAAACCAGTGTGAAGCAGCTTTTAATCCCAGTATGAACCAGTCTGTAACAGCTTTTAAGCCCAGTATAAACCAGCCTGTAACAGCTTTTAATCCCAGTATAAACCAGTCTGTAGCAGCTTTTAATCCCAGTATAAACCAGTCTGTAGCAGCTTTTAATCCCAGTATAAACCAGTGTGAAGCAGCTTTTAATCCCAGTATGAACCAGTCTGTAACAGCTTTTAATCCCAGTATAAACCAGTCTGTAGCAGCTTTTAATCCCAGTATAAACCAGTGTGAAGCAGCTTTTAATCCCAGTATGAACCAGTCTGTAACAGCTTTTAATCCCAGTATAAACCAGTCTGTAACAGTTTTAATCCCAGTATAAACCAGTCTTTTGCAGCTTTTAATCCCAGTATAAATCAGTCTGTAGCAGCTTTTAATCCCAGTATAAACCAGTGTGAAGCAGCTTTTAATCCCAGTATAAACCAGTCTGTAACAGCTTTTAATCCCAGTATGAACCAGTCTGTAACAGCTTTTAATCCCAGTATAAACCAGTCTGCAGCAGCGTTTAATCCCAGTATAAATCAGTCTGTAGCAGCTTTTAATCCCAGTATAAACCAGTGTGAAGCAGCTTTTAATCCCAGTATGAACCAGTCTGTAACAGCTTTTAATCCCAGTATAAACCAGTGTGAAGCAGCTTTTAATCCCAGTATGAACCAGTCTGTAACAGCTTTTAATCCCAGTATAAACCAGTCTGTAGCAGCTTTTAATCCCAGTATAAACCAGTCTGTAACAGCTTTTAATCCCAGTATAAACCAGTCCGTAACAGCTTTTAATCCCAGTATAAACCAGTCTGTAGCAGCTTTTAATCCCAGTATAAACCAGTCTGTAGCAGCTTTTAATCCCAGTATAAACCAGTCTGTAGCATCTTTTAATCCCAGTATAAACCAGTCTGTAACAGCTTTTAATCCCTGTATAAACCAGTCTGTAACAGCTTTTAATCCCAGTATAAACCAGTCTGTAGCAGCTTTTAATCCCAGTATAAACCAGTCTGTAGCAGCTTTTAATCCCAGTATAAACCAGTGTGTAGCAGCTTTTAATCCCAGTATAAACCAGTCTGTAGCAGCTTTTAATCCCAGTATAAACCAGTCTTTTGCAGCGTTTAATCCCAGTATAAATCAGTCTGTAGCAGCTTTTAATCCCAGTATAAACCAGTCTGTAGCAGCTTTTAATCCCAGTATAAACCAGTCTGTAGCAGCTTTTAATCCCAGTATAAACCAGTCTGTAACAGCTTTTAATCCCAGTATAAACCAGTCTGTAACAGTTTTAATCCCAGTATGAACCAGTCTGTAACAGCTTTTAATCCCAGTATAAACCAGTCTTTAGCAGCTTTTAATCGCAGTATAAACCAGTCTGTAGCAGCTTTTAATCCCAGTATAAACCAGTCTGCAGCAGCGTTTAATCCCAGTATAAACCAGTCTGTAACAGCTTTTAATCCCAGTATAAACCAGTCTGTAACAGTTTTAATCCCAGTATAAACCAGTCTTTAGCAGCTTTTAATCCCAGTATGAACCAGTCTGTAACAGCTTTTAATCCCCGTATAAACCAGTCTGCAGCAGCGTTTAATCCCAGTATAAATCAGTCTGTAGCAGCTTTTAATCCCAGTATAAACCAGTGTGAAGCAGCTTTTAATCCCAGTATAAAACCAGTCTGTAACAGCTTTTAATTCCAGTATAAACCAGTCTGTAGCAGCTTTTAATCCCAGTATAAACCAGTCTGTAGCAGCGTTTAATCCCAGTATAAATCAGTCTGTAGCAGCTTTTAATCCCAGTATAAACCAGTGTGAAGCAGCTTTTAATCCCAGTATAAACCAGTGTGAAGCAGCGTTTAATCCCAGTATAAACCAGTCTGTAACAGCTTTTAATCCCAGTATGAACCAGTCTGTAACAGCTTTTAATCCCAGTATAAACCAGTCTGCAGCAGCATTTAATCCCAGTATAAATCAGTCTGTAGCAGCTTTTAATCCCAGTATAAACCAGTGTGAAGCAGCTTTTAATCCCAGTATGAACCAGTCTGTAACAGCTTTTAATCCCAGTATAAACCAGTCTGTAGCAGCTTTTAATCCCAGTATAAACCAGTCTGTAGCAGCGTTTAATCCCAGTATAAATCAGTCTGTAGCAGCTTTTAATCCCAGTATAAACCAGTGTGAAGCAGCTTTTAATCCCAGTATGAACCAGTCTGTAACAGCTTTTAATCCCAGTATAAACCAGTCTGTAGCAGCTTTTAATCCCAGTATAAACCAGTCTGTAACAGCTTTTAATCCCAGTATAAACCAGTCTGTAGCAGCTTTTAATCCCAGTATAAACCAGTGTGTAGTAGCTTTTAATCCCAGTGTAAACCAGTGTGTAGCAGCTTTTAATCCCAGTGTAAACCAGTCTGTAGCAGCTTTTAATCCCAGTATAAACCAGTCTGTAGCAGCTTTTAATCCCAGTATAAACCAGTGTGTAGCAGCTTTTAATCCCAGTATAAACCAGTCTGTAGCATCTTTTAATCCCTGTATAAACCAGTCTGTAACAGCTTTTAATCCCTGTATAAACCAGTCTGTAACAGCTCTTAATCCCAGTATAAACCAGTCTGTAGCAGCTTTTAATCCCAGTATAAACCAGTCTGTAGCAGCTTTTAATCCCAGTATAAACCAGTCTGTAGCAGCTTTTAATCCCAGTATAAACCAGTCTGTAGCAGCTTTTAATCCCAGTATAAACCAGTCTGTAGCAGCTTTTAATCCCAGTATAAACCAGTGTGCAGCAGCTTTTAATCCCAGTATAAACCAGTCTGTAGTAGCTTTTAATCCCAGTATAAACCAGTCTGCAGCAGCGTTTAATCCCAGTATAAATCAGTCTGTAGCAGCTTTTAATCCCAGTATAAACCAGTCTGTAACAGCTTTTAATCCCAGTATAAACCAGTCTGTAACAGTTTTAATCCCAGTATGAACCAGTCTGTAACAGCTTTTAATCCCAGTATAAACCAGTCTTTAGCAGCTTTTAATCGCAGTATAAACCAGTCTGTAGCAGCTTTTAATCCCAGTATAAACCAGTCTGCAGCAGCGTTTAATCCCAGTATAAACCAGTCTGTAACAGCTTTTAATCCCAGTATAAACCAGTCTGTAACAGTTTTAATCCCAGTATAAACCAGTCTTTAGCAGCTTTTAATCCCAGTATGAACCAGTCTGTAACAGCTTTTAATCCCAGTATAAACCAGTCTGCCGCAGCGTTTAATCCCAGTATAAATCAGTCTGTAGCAGCTTTTAATCCCATTATAAACCAGTGTGAAGCAGCTTTTAATCCCAGTATGAACCAGTCTGTAACAGCTTTTAATTCCAGTATAAACCAGTCTGTAGCAGCTTTTAATCCCAGTATAAACCAGTCTGTAGCAGCGTTTAATCCCAGTATAAATCAGTCTGTAGCAGCTTTTAATCCCACTATAAACCAGTGTGAAGCAGCTTTTAATCCCAGTATGAACCAGTCTGTAACAGCTTTTAATCCCAGTATAAACCAGTCTTTAGCAGCTTTTAATCGCAGTATAAACCAGTCTGTAGCAGCTTTTAATCCCAGTATAAACCAGTCTGTAGCAGCTTTTAATCCCAGTATAAACCAGTGTGTAACAGCTTTTAATCCCAGTATAAACCAGTCTGTAGCAGCTTTTAATCCCAGTATAAACCAGTGTGTAGCAGCTTTTAATCCCAGTGTAAACCAGTCTGTAGCAGCTTTTAATCCCAGTATAAACCAGTCTGTAGCAGCTTTTAATCCCAGTATAAACCAGTCTGTAGCAGCTTTTAATCCCAGTATAAACCAGTGTGTAGCAGCTTTTAATCCCAGTGTAAACCAGTCTGTAGCAGCTTTTAATCCCAGTATAAACCAGTCTGTAGCAGCTTTTAATCCCAGTATAAACCAGTGTGTAGCAGCTTTTAATCCCAGTGTAAACCAGTCTGTAGCAGCTTTTAATCCCAGTATAAACCAGTCTGTAGCAGCTTTTAATCCCAGTATAAACCAGTCTGTAGCAGCTTTTAATCCCAGTATAAACCAGTGTGTAGTAGCTTTTAATCCCAGTATAAACCAGTGTGTAGCAGCTTTTAATCCCAGTGTAAACCAGTCTGTAGCAGCTTTTAATCCCAGTATAAACCAGTCTGTAGCAGCTTTTATTCCCAGTGTAAACCAGTGTGTAGCAGCTTTTAATCCCAGTGTAAACCAGTCTGTAGCAGCTTTTAATCCCAGTATAAACCAGTCTGTAGCAGCTTTTAATCCCAGTATAAACCAGTCTGTAGCAGCTTTTAATCCCAGTATGAACCAGTCTGTAACAGCTTTTAATCCCAGTATAAACCAGTGTGTAACAGCTTTTAATCCCAGTATAAACCAGTCTGTAGCAGCTTTTAATCCCAGTATAAACCAGTGTGTAGCAGCTTTTAATCCCAGTATAAACCAGTCTGTAGCAGCTTTTAATCCCAGTATAAACCAGTCTGTAGCAGCTTTTAATCCCAGTATAAACCAGTGTGTAGCAGCTTTTAATCCCAGTGTAAACCAGTCTGTAGCAGCTTTTAATCCCAGTATAAACCAGTGTGTAGCAGCTTTTAATCCCAGTATAAACCAGTGTGTAGCAGCTTTTAATCCCAGTGTAAACCAGTCTGTAGCATCTTTTAATCCCAGTGTAAACCAGTGTGTAACAGCTTTTAATCCCAGTATAAACCAGTGTGTAGCAGCTTTTAATCCCAGTGTAAACCAGTCTGTAGCATCTTTTAATCCCAGTATGAACCAGTCTGTAACAGCTTTTAATCCCAGTGTAAACCAGTCTGTAGCATCTTTTAATCCCAGTATAAACCAGTGTGTAGCAGCTTTTAATCCCAGTGTAAACCAGTCTGTAGCAGCTTTTAATCCCAGTATAAACCAGTCTGTAGCATCTTTTAATCCCAGTGTAAACCAGTCTGTAACAGCTTTTAATCCCAGTGTAAACCAGTCTGTAGCATCTTTTAATCCCAGTGTAAACCAGTCTGTAACAGCTTTTAATCCCAGTGTAAACCAGTCTGTAGCAGCTTTTAATCCCAGTATAAACCAGTCTGTAGCATCTTTTAATCCCAGTATAAACCAGTGTGTAGCAGCTTTTAATCCCAGTATAAACCAGTGTGTAGCAGCTTTTAATCCCAGTATAAACCAGTCTGTACCAGCTTTTAATCCCAGTATAAACCAGTGTGTAGCAGCTGTCAGATTGGGAGGTAAATGATGTAAAATGAATGTATGAATAGATGTAGCAGCATAAAGGTCGACCAGAAGAAGAAAACAGAATTTATTACTAACAGAACTTTGTAGAAATAACACACAGACCAACAGTGACCAAACCTTTTCTCATCTTATTGTTCTCTGTCCAGTTTTAAAGGTTAAACATTTGTTTAAAAGAATTAAATTAAAATTAATAGATGAAAATAAATAATAAATCAATTTTATAAAATAAAAAAATGCATTTTAAATTTTAATTAAAAAAATGAATAAAACTAAATGAGTAAAAACAAAATGAAATTCGATAAAATAAACATTAAATAAAAATTAAGTAAATTAAAATTGTTTGTAGCAAAGCATATTTCATGATGTGGTTGGAAATATAATCTCTAATCTTTTTATTTATCTTTTATTTTTTACCTGTACGTCTACGGCTGCTGTCTATCTTTGTCAGGCTTCCTTCAGAAAAGCTGCCTCACCTAACTGGGATTTTCTGGTTAAAAAAGTTAAAGAAGAAGATAAAGACGGATCATCTTTCCTCCCACATCCAGAGTCTGGACTCGGAGCTGATGGGTCCCAGATGTCGGCAGATTTATGACACAATAATTACAGGCGCCAAATGTGAAACCACAACATCAGACGGCGTCTTCAGGATGATGAAGATGTGATGACCTACAGGTCTCCAGAGCCCAGAGGAGGACTGTGTGTGGAAAGAAGGATTTTCTGTTGCATCACTAACTAAAATAAAACCTTCTGCAGCTCTGAACCAGCAGGAGGCCCCACAGCAGCCTCACGCCTCCATGGTTCTGTTCGGTTCCTTCAGGGTTCCTCATGAAGTCGTAGCAAGGGAGAGCGAGCCAAGGATTTAACGAAGAGGTGAACGAATGAATGGATTTATTAACAGTTACATCAATAACCACTGGCAGGGAAATTCTTAGATCCAGGCTCTCCTAACAATACTAAAAAGAATATAAACCACAATTAAAATAGTTGAACACAAAAAGCAAGAATAATAAAACAAGTTATACAGTAAAATATCTTACAAGCAATAAAAAGATGTTGTTATTTAATCGTTGCTGCTGACAGCATTTAGAAGTCTTA
Source organism: Melanotaenia boesemani (assembly GCF_017639745.1). Lineage (NCBI taxonomy): Eukaryota > Metazoa > Chordata > Actinopteri > Atheriniformes > Melanotaeniidae > Melanotaenia > Melanotaenia boesemani. The sequence continues at coordinate 1,550,176 of NC_055687.1, read as the reverse complement.
TGTTCTGCGGTATGAAGCTGTCCCTGAGCCGGTGGGACGGGCTTGAATGCTGCCAAACATTTGGCCAGACAGTAGCAGATAAAACAGTTTGTAACTGGGGTGGCTGGGGTCCGTCATGATTTTGGTGGCCTTCCTCCTCCACCGCTGGGTGTAGAGGTCCTCCATGGACAACAGGACCGTCCTGGTGATGTGCTGAGCAGCTTTCACCACCCTCTGTAGAGCCTTGTGGTGGAGGACGGAGCAGCTGCTGTACCAGGCGGTGATGCAGCCAGTCAGGATGCTCTCTATGGTGCAGCTATAAAAGCTGCAGAGGATCCTTTTGTCCATGTTGAGCCTCCGTAGCCTGCGGAGGAAGAAGAGCTCTGTCTGGCTGACTTTATAATAAGGTCAGTGTGATGAGTCCAGGTGAAGTCCTCACTGATGTGAACCCCAAGAATCTGAAGCTTTGACTCTTTCCACTGTAGCCCCGTTGATGGAAAGGGGGGCGTGTTCCTCCCTCTGCCTCCTCCTGAAGTCCACAATCAGTTCCTTAGTTTTGTTGACGTTAAGATGGAGGTTGTTGTCCTGGCACCAAGATGTCAGGCCTCTGACCTCCTCTCTGTAGGCCGTCTCGTCATTACCGTTGATCAGGCCAATGACGTCGTATCGTCAGCAAATTTAACGATGGTATTGGAGATGTGGGTGGCTACGCAATCATGCGTGAACAAGGAATACAGCAGAGGACTGAGCACACAACCCTGGGGGGGCCGGTGTTCAGAGTCAGGGTGGAGGAGGTGGTGCCAACCATCCACACCGCCTGTGGTCTGCCTGTCAAGAAGTTCAGGATCCAGTCCCAGAGGACACTGTTGAGCCCGAGGTCTCTGAGCTTGGTGAGAAGTTTGGAGGACACAATGGTGTTAAACGCTGAGCTGTAGACAATAAACAGCATCTCACATGTGTGTCCCTCTGGTCCAGATGGGAAAGGGCAGTGTGGAGGGCATCTTCATTGACCTGTTGGGCCTGTAGGCAAACTGAAGTGGGTCTAATGAGTCCGGGATGGAGGAAGTAATGAATGATTTAACTAACCGCTCAAAGCACTTCATGATGGTGGAAGTGAGGGCTTCTGGGTGGTAGTCATTCAGACAAGGATTTTGGTTTTCTTGGGGACAGAGACAGTGATGATCTTCTTGAAGCATGTGGGGACTACAGACTGAAGCAGTGACATATTGAAAATGTCTGAAAAGATGAAAAGATGTCTGCCAGCTGGTCTGCCGGGGACGCTGTCAGGTCCAGTAGCCTTATGTGTGTCTATCCTTTTTAAAGTTCTGCACACGTCTGTCCTGGATATCAGGTGGGCAGTGGTCCTCCTGAGCCTTTTGTACCTCTGTATCTGTAGAGGTGCTCTCATAGCGACAGAAAAGGTGTTCAGAGCTTCAGACAGAAATACAGACATCACCTCAGTACTGCTGGTCTTCTTTTTGTAGAGTTTTTAATCCGGCCCACATGCTCCTGGTGTTGGAGCCCTTGTAATAAGACTACTTTGTCCCTGAACTGGAGCGCGTACCTGGACTTCCTGTACTTCTCCAAGTCACCTGAGTTATAGGCGTCTGTCTGTGCTTTAAGTTTAGCACGGACTTCCTGGTTAACCCAGGGCTTCTGATTTGGAAATGTCCACACAGTAATCCTCGGTATGATGTCATCGATGCATTTCCTGATGTAACCAATGACCGCGTCCGTGTATGTGTTCATGTAAGTATCCTTAAACACACCCACTCCGTCGCGCTGAAGCAGAGCTGAGTCTGATTGGACGGAGCACTGCTGAATGGAATAAAGGAGAGCGAGGAAGGACCTTATACGTGTTTGTGTGAGGGGTGTAAACATGACCGAGTGTGTTCTTGCCAGCGTAGAACAGCTGATGTGTTGGTGGTATCTCGGCAGGACTTTCCTCAGGTTGGTGCTGCTACAATAAACGCCGCCTCTGGCCATGAAGTCTCTGCCCTGTCGATAACTTCAATTCTTCATGGCCTCGTTGGTTTCAGCGTGTGGTGGAACATACACACTGCTGTCATGACAACCGATGTGAAACCACGCGGAAGATAATGTGAAGAGAAAAGCGTCTTGTTGGATCAGAAGGAGCTGAGTCTTAAAAGATCAACTAGTTATGAAAATCTGTCTCCATCAGCTGGTCTCTGCCAGCTGGCCAGACGAATTAAAGATCATGTGAAGAGAAAAGCTGGAGCTGGTTTCTGGTTTTACTGGTTCAGATTGTGGTTGCTAAGCAACAAAAGATGAGATGAACCGGTTTTAACCGGAGCTAATGTTTTTTCTTGTGGTTTTAGAACATTTTTACGTGATCCATCACATGTGAAGCACATCTGTTCCAAAACCATGTTTACACATGTGCGTCACATGTGTTTCATATGTGGGTCCACATGTAAAAACCCAGACTTGATCCACCTGAAAATGTTCCAACACCACGTTACCAACATGAGAAGTCCATGTGGATCCACATTTATGCCCAAGTTCAGATCCACATGTAGTTTTCCTGAATGCGGTCTGCTGGGTCCACTGCGCTTCACTCTGACTACACGCAGCTGCTGAAAGGGAAAATAAAACCTTTCTTTTTAAATGAAATGAGAGAAGACAAACTGACCTGAGCTCCAGGAAGGCCTGGAATTCCTATGGGCCCTGGTTGACCTCTGACCCCTCTGGGACCCTGCAGACATGGAGCGTTAGAACAAATTTCATCTAAAATGTTTCACTTTATTTTACATGTAAAGGATGCCAACCCCAAACAGGAAGTAGTGAAAAGCTGTCACCGCCCTGCCTGGTGACTCACCTGTGGACCTGAAGCTCCGGGGATGCCTTGCAGTCCTGGAGCACCGGGCTCTCCGGGCGAGCCCTGCAGAAACACTGAGTTCAGGATGTGTTTCCTGGTCTGGGAAGCAGCTCTGAGTGTGTTGCTGTTGGATTTCCTACCTTCACACCAGCCGTGCCTCTTCTTCCATCCGGACCCTGAACACAACACAAACATGAACTCTGGTACCAACACAGGATCCGGGTTTCAGCTCAGCTTAAGGTTTTACAATTATTCTACCTTGTCCAGGAAATCTGAACAATTTAAAAAGTAAATATGAATTTTTTGTCTTAATTTTTCAGTTTTCCCCTCTAACAGAGGCAGAAAGGGAAGTCTGTAACCATAACAACACAAACGGACAGAACTGGATCAGCTGGACCAGTTTCTGATCTTTCTGGACCATCAGCAGGACTGAGGGAGCTGCTGTAACTGTAAAACCCATAAACGCAGTCTTTTCTTGTCTGAGTCTCCATGTGAGGCTGTCCAGCTGGTTTCCGTGTTCCCTACTGGGCCCTGAATGCAGCATCTTTGGAGGAAATCGGCATGTCCACCTGAGCGTTGTGTTCCCACTGATGCCGATAAACACCTGTGAGTAATTCTGTATAGGCCTAATCCAGATGTTTTCTTTTCATCAGTTTAACAATTTAACAGCTTCCTCAATAAAAAAAAGAGATGTTTGCTAGAGGAGCCGACTGCAGTAAGAAGCACCACCAGACCTGGTTCTGATAAGTTCTGAGGGGAAAACGTGGTTAACACCCAGTCGTGGACGGGAAAATGAACTTGGTATGTCATTTTGGTGTCACCATCCTGCACTCCAACAACTAGTCCAGCCAGAAGCAAACAAAGCAGAAAACCAGCATCTGCATCTTCAGTTTCCAGCTGATTTCTTTCTAATCCTGAAACTGAACCTTTTTTTACAGACTGGCAAAAAAGATAAATTCTCACCGGGTTTCCGACGACGCCGCTCTCACCGAGACGTCCGTCCGGTCCTGCTGCACCCTGTTGATGCAAACAGCTTTAATCCAGCTGGATCTGAGCATCAGAGAGGATGGAGGTGTGAAAATAGGACAGAAACGTCTCTCTGTCCCCTTTCTGGGCTTACTGCCTGTTTTCCACTGTGGATGTGTTTTTTAACTCTGATCTTGTACCAGCACAGATTCCTGGTTGGATACAGGATGAAGATGTCTCTGTAGAGCTAGAAAAGGTCTCTTACCGGTAAACCTTGGTTTCCGGCTTCTCCTTTGGCTCCAGGTGAGGTGTTTTCAATGCCTGGTTCACCCTGAGAGACGAAACACGAAGACAAAGCCTGTATTAAACCTGTCCTGAAGTAAAAGAATCCAGCTCCAGGCACGTCAACGCTGAAAACAGCTGATTTCTAACATTTTACAGACTCGACTACAGAGATGTGAGCTGAGAATCCTGCAAAATGGAGATCTGGATCCTCAAATCCTGCAGACACGTGTTTCACAGAGCATCATTTCTACGCCTGGACGAGGAGAATCGCTTCCATCAGATCTACTACAGTATCATCAGATGCCAGAAACAAGTTCACCTTACAGACGACAGAAGCAGTGAAGATGAGGGCTGGATGATGAAGAATAACAGAAGACTCATCTTGGTTGGTTTTATATGGAGTGAAATTAGTCTCATTACATGGTTTACAGGTGTGTAAAACGTTTTATCAGGAACTTTCAAACATCTAAATAGTAAGAAAATAACTGTCCACATGAACGCATCAAACAGGAACATTTTCCCCAGATTTGAACCTCCAGCTTCACAGATGAGATCATTTCAGGTTAAAAAGACTCCGGAGCTAACAGCTTGTTAAATGTGTCAACATGCATCACCTGACGAGCACGAATCAGATTATACATGTTCATGTGGACTTCGGAGACTTTCAGCCTCATCCCAGCTCAACAAACGCTTGGTGCATTTAGGTGCAGGTAGGAAGCTGGGTCATCTGAGATTTGTTATTTCTAAGTCTAAACTTAAAGTCAGTCAGAGAACAAATAAGAGCAGCAACAATAATGATGGATGGATGGATGGATGGATGAATGATGGATGAATGATGGATGATGGATGGATGGATGGATGGATGATGGATGATGGATGGATGAATGGATAGATGGATGGACTTCATAAAATAATGTGCTAAAAGTGATAAAATGTAATAAAATAAAATGATATAAAATAAATTAAGATGCAGTTAAAAGCGAAGACAGGAAGATCCTAACAGCCTCTTTCTTTTTTCTCTTCGTCGTCCTGTCCAGCACGGTGGCGGCAGAATGATGGTCTGGCTGCTGTGTCGTGAATTTACTTTGCCAAGAGGAGCTTTATGGGTATGAGTCTCCTTTCTTTTTTTCCTTCTTTCTTTCTGTCTATCATTCATTTCTACCCTTCTGTCTTTCTCTTTCACTCTATTTTTTTCCTTCCTTCCTTCTAACCTTAAATTCTTTCTATTTCTTTCCTTCTTTCTTTCTCTCTCTCCCTCCAGCATCACGTTGGAACTGAGGCTGTTTTTCCTTCCAGGATTAAATCCCGTCTTTCTGCTTTCTGCTGGTTTTGGATGTTTTCTGTGTCCCTGCTTTGCCTAAGTGTCTCCGTCTGGATGTTCTTCATCACGGGGCTCTGAGCTTCATCACTAATATGGCATCATCACCATCACTGTTTATTTATACCAGCATGATCTTTCTTCTCTTTCTAGCCATCATAGGGTAATAAATGATTTTTTTTCTGGACAGGTCACCCGATTAAACAAATGTGGAAAATGAAGGGAAAAATCTCAGATGTCCCAGCTTTCCACCTGCACCTAAATGCAACATGTATTTATGTAAGTGCAGACTGATGAATCTGGAGACTAATTTCACTCCGTATACAACCAAAATGAGAGATTTCTTTTCTTGTTTTCTTCCTCAGAAACAAGCAAAGCAGCTTCAGAGCAGGAATAACATGAACAAAGAGAAATATTCTGTTTCCTTTCAGGATTTTCGGAGATCTGCTCTGACAGATACGCCCAGTCGCCTCCCTCCTTTTTACTGGACAGTAAATCAGGAAACATCTCATAGTTCTGTCAACCACTAATCCCATGATGCTCCACTCATGATGCAACACAGAGGTCATATTTCTCCTCCTGCTGCAGGTTTCAGCCCAACAACACCAACATGAACGCCTCCAGATTTCACCACTTAGTTCAGAAACTCACCGGATCTCCTCTCAGTCCTCGCTGTCCTGGCAGCCCCACCTCCCCTCTGATACCTGGGATACCCTGTGGGGGAAAGATCGAGCTGTCAATCAAGCAGCCAGAGGTCAGAGGTCAACGTGGTGTGATGTCCTGAGGGAACATTTCATCCTGTTTAAACCTGTTTTATTCATTTTTCTTGCATGTTTCGCTGTGCAGCTCCATCCTTCCCAGTTCTACCTGGTTGTAAACACCAGCCGGGATTACTTGGAATAAATGATCATTAAATGACTTTTTTGTTTCTTTATATTTGTGGTAAACCGTGAACATTGTCCTCTTTGATGCTGTGATTTTATTTCCTACATATTTTATACTGCGAATCCACTTTTTTTAGTGGGTTCTGTCTGTAGTCAGGAGTCCCCGCCCGGGTCTCATTTTACTCATATAATGACAATAAAAACTTTGAACTTTGTTATAAAGATGGATGCTTCGGGTAAGAGGAGAGAAAATTAATTATTAATTAGTTTTAATATTTCAAAACATAATCATCCTAGAACATTTTCACATGTAAAAACAAATTTTTCTGAAAGGCTGTGTAACCTAAAAATTTGTAAGTTATCAACTAGTCTGAACATTTATTCAAAAGACAGAAAGTCCAGGAGAAGGAACCAGGACCAGGACCAGAACCAGGACCAGAACCAGAACCAGGACAAACTGGAGGGACCGTGTATCTATGCTGGTCTGAGGAAAGAAAGTCTGGGATAATCCGGTTCACCTGCTGACATCTGGGCGGCTTGGCTCAGGGGGTAGAGCGGTCATCCTGTAGCCCAAAGGTTGCTGGTTTGATCCCGGCCAAGAGAGCTCATGTCGAGGTGTCCCTGAGCAAGACACCGAACCCCTAACTGCTCCTGATGGGTCGTGGTTGAATCAGTGTGTGAGTGTGTGTGAATGTGTGAATGGGTGACTGTGTGTGTGTGAATGGGTGAGTGTGTGTGTGAATGGGTGAGTGTGTGTGTGAATGGGTGAGTGTGTGTGTGAATGGGTGAATGTGTGTGTGAATGGGTGAATGTGTGTTAATGGGTGACTGTGTGTGTGTGAATGGGTGAATGTGTGTGTGAATGTGTGTGAATGGGTGAATGTGTGTGAATGTGACGTACATGTAAAAGCTTTATATACGTACAGATCTGACCTTTTTCATCATCATCATTTTTAGAATCCTGTTATTACAATTTGTAGTTATTTTATTTTATTTAGTAATTTTATTTTATTTAGTTATTTTATTGCTTATTTAAATTCTTATTTACATCTTTATAATAGTTTAGAGTTGTCATCTAAATAGTCTAAATAAAAACTATAATTTCATAGATATTTAGAATGTTACTATCATGATTTACTTCATTTTTAACTTTATTTTCTTTAGATTTCATACATTTTTTTAGATTTATTTATTTTTAATTGAATAATTTTATAATTTGACAGATTTTCAGAATTTTTTACATGTATTTTTTCCCATTTAACCATTGATTAAATGAAAGGATAATCAGTCATAAATTCATGATGAAAACAGACCAAATGTGTTTTTTTTTTACTTATTTTCTGAACCTGTTGAACAGACTGAGAGAAAAGTGAAGATATTTACTGGGTTTCCTGGGTTTCCTCGTTCTCCTCGAGCTCCATCTTGTCCCGTTACTCCCTGCGAACGCAGAGCCAGAGAAACATGTCAGCGCCTGAAGAATCCGTCCAATCAGCTCGTTTCCTGAACACACCCGCTCATTTCCTCCCTCGACTTTATCTGAACATCAGCGAGCGGCGCGTCTCATCCTGTCATCAGGAAGGAGGGCACTTCCTCCACATGTTGGGAGTGGAGCAGTGACTCCAGTTACTATAGCAACGGGATGGCCATCTTTTTCCGGCTCTGTAACGTTCCAACGGATCTTTGGGAAATCTTCCTGTTTTCATTCCCAGTATGACAGCAGCCATCTTGGATTGTTTATAAGATTCGTAATATGAACCTTCAAGCTGTGTCCCAATGCAGGATCTGCACACTTTGGAGTGTTAGGACTATGTAGGCTACGGAGGGTCCTATGTAGGCTGCACCCTCTGAATTCCGCTTAACGTTGGTGAAATGGGACAGTCTACCTAGCGTCTCGCAGCAACAACGTAGGACATTCAATCACATGAACCTCTGAAATGACTACATTTGCTTATGGACACGTTAGTGAACGTTAACGCCAACCACATAACCATTAAAAAAAGAACAGCCTGAGGCTCTGCTGTTTTCCAGCCGGTGGACTCTTCATTAACCCCTTAAAAATCCACGAATATCAAAGATTTCAGAATTTTAATGCCACCGTCTAACAAACGTGTTTTTTAATGTACTAAACACGATGACGTATGTAGCCGACCAATCAGTGTGCAGACACTGAAGTGGGACACAGCTTCAGACTACAGATACCTGGTGATGAAGATGACGATGAAGATTATGCTGGTACCTGTTCTCCATCGATCCCGTCCAGCCCGTCCTCTCCGTCTTCACCCTGAAACATTGGAAAATTCCTCTAATGAGACTCTAACTACATCACGTGACCCATCACATCCCAGCCAGCTGCCGCCACTCACCCTGTCTCCACGGAGACCGCGATATCCCTGTGGACACAAGCAGCCGAGTTATCTTCACATCATCAACGTGTGACAGATATCAGTGTGAGTGCTGTGCTACCTTCTGTCCTCGGAGTCCGGAACAACCCTGGATGCCGGGAGGTCCACTTGGTCCAGGTTGGCCCCTCTCGCCCTGCAACACAGGAAGTACTTCAGGTCCCTCCTTCTGTCCGACAATTTGACTCCATTTTGACTTTAGTACCTACCCACCGTCCACTTTATCAGGTCCACCTGCTCAACTTCCTGTTAACTCTTGATCTTAACCAGTCTGTATAAGCCGAGCGTTTTACTCCCACTATAAACCAGTCTGTAGAAGCTTTTGATCCCAGCATGAACCAGTCTGTAGAAGCTTTTGATCCCAGTATAAACCAGTCTCTACAAGCTTTTGATCCCAGCATGAACCAGTCTGTAGCAGCTTTTGATCCCAGCATGAACCAGTCTGTAGAAGCTTTTGATCCCAGTATAAACCAGTCTGTAGAAGCTTTTGATCCCAGTATACACCAGTCTGTAGAAGCTTTTGATCCCAGCATGAACCAGTCTGTAGAAGCTTTTGATCCCAGCATGAACCAGTCTGTAGAAGCTTTTGATCCCAGTATAAACCAGTCTGTAGCAGCTTTTGATCCCAGCATGAACCAGTCTGTAGAAGCTTTTGATCCCAGTATAAACCAGTCTGTAGAAGCTTTTGATCCCAGCATGAACCAGTCTGTAGAAGCTTTTGATCCCAGCATGAACCAGTCTGTAGAAGCTTTTGATCCCAGTATAAACCAGTCTGTAGCAGCTTTTGATCCCAGCATAAACCAGTCTGTAGAAGCTTTTGATCCCAGCATGAACCAGTCTGTAGAAGCTTTTGATCCCAGTATAAACCAGTCTGTAGAAGCTTTTGATCCCAGCATGAACCAGTCTGTAGAAGCTTTTGATCCCAGCATGAACCAGTCTGTAGCAGCTTTTGATCCCAGCATGAACCAGTCTGTAGAAGCTTTTGATCCCAGCATAAACCAGTCTGTAGAAGCTTTTGATCCCAGCATGAACCAGTCTGTAGCAGCTTTTGATCCCAGCATGAACCACTCTGTAGAAGCTTTTGATCCCAGCATAAACCAGTCTGTAGAAGCTTTTGATCCCAGCATGAACCAGTCTGTAGAAGCTTTTGATCCCAGCATGAACCAGTCTGTAGAAGCTTTTGATCCCAGCATAAACCAGTCTGTAGAAGCTTTTGATCCCAGCATGAACCAGTCTGTAGAAGCTTTTGATCCCAGCATGAACCAGTCTGTAGCAGCTTTTATTCCCAGTATAAACCAGTCTGTAGCAGCTTTTGATCCCAGCATAAACCAGTGTGTAGCATCTTTTAATCCCAGTATAAACCAGTCTGTAGCATCTTTTAATCCCAGTATAAACCAGTCTGTAGCAGCTTTTGATCCCAGCATGAACCAGTCTGTAGAAGCTTTTGATCCCAGCATAAACCAGTCTGTAGAAGCTTTTGATCCCAGCATAAACCAGTCTGTAGAAG
>NC_055687.1:1140000-1237500 GCF_017639745.1 Melanotaenia boesemani | reverse complement strand
TGGATGATGGATGGATGGATGGATGGATGGATGGTCTGTAGCTGGTCAACTCAGCAGCTAGAAATGATTTTTCTTTTTCTTCTTGCCCTCTCTCCATCACACCTTCAGGTGATTTGTAAACAGGTGTGTTGTGACCATATATGGTCAATGAACATGAAGAAGGAGAACGTTCAGGAACACGTTACTGATGTTTCTACGACTGAGCTGCTCATGTTTGATGAAAACACCTTTATTTTCAGAGGACTGAACTTAGAGGAGTTTCTATGAAAGGCTGATAGTGACGTTCAGGCCTCAGCGTGTCTAACCAGCCAACAGGTAAACACAGCACTCCTGAATGTAGCTGAGAGGACGGGGTTTACAGAGATGAGGAGAAAAAGTGGATCATTTCTGACTTCACCTTCTTGGTGTCCCAGGGTTTGAGCAGCTTCCCCTCATCCAACACGTTCTCCTCGATGGGAGGAACCGGATACGGGAACACTGAGGAACAGAGAGAGTGGGTGAAACCAACGTTCTGAAGCTCCTGGTGGAGTTCTCAGACTCCACCTCCCACCAGGTTACAGGCTCCAACACAGAAGACCTGATTCCTGCTGCAGGCTAGCCTGGAACGCACCTGGACAGGTCCTGCTCTCTGGACTGGAACTCATCGTTTATGAGGTGGAAACCCATTGTTTTGTAAACCTGAGATATTTGCTGCATTTTCATGTAAATATTTGCTAAAAATTAGAAACTAAGTTTTAACAACCAGCTGTTTGTATTTGCATTCTTGTGATTTTCCCACTAAAATCAAACTTTTCCGGCTTGGATTCCATGTATTTGTGTGATTTTAGGTCCTGCTGGTTAATGCAGGAGTCAGACTGAGGAAAGACCTGCGAGTGTGAGGCCGAGTTCAGGTAAACTGGTTCAAAGGTGAGAAATGAAGGTAAAATGAGCCAAAAACGGCTGGTTTTGTTCCCGAGGAGTAAATGTGTGTTTTTCCTGCATGTTTCCAACATGAACAGGACCTTCTGCATGAAGGACGTCGCCCTCACACACACTGGATGATCGAGCTCAGGGCGACTCACTTTGGTCCTACGGGGGCCACAGTCCAGCAGGTTTTCTGTGTATCCCTGCTCCAACACACCTGACTCAGATTAATGAGTCATTGTGACACATTTAATTTGACTCAGGTGTGTTGGAGCAGGGCTTCATGGAAAACCTGCTGGATGGGGGCTGAACAGGGTCCTGGTCTAGCTAATCTGAACTCATCTTTATCAGCAGCTTCATTTAACACTCACCAGCATAAAGAAAAGAAGACGTTTAAAGTTCTAGTTTCTAAATCAAAGCTTTCATTTAGACCTCGTCCAGTTTCCTGACTCGGTGTGTTAAAAACAATCCCGCCTCTCTGGGATTCATTAAAGGAATCTGAATAAAAACTTAGCGTATTTATTGGAATGAAAAGCTTCTTCTTGTGGATCACAGCTGATTTAACGCTGGTCTTTAGCCAACCGAAGCGTGTAGTTCTGGATCTGGATTACTATCAACCACACCAGCGACTGTGTGGATGTGTGTGTGCAGAACTCACTTCTTCGGCTTTCCCCGTCGCTCGGACCTGCAGAATCACAGAGAACAGGTTTTACTCACAGCTCATCCCATCCACAACATCCTGAAAGACCTGGACCATGTTGCCAAAACTGAACCAGGGCTGGACCGTGTCGCCAAAAACTGAACCAGGGCTGGACCACGTCGCCAAAAACCGAACCAGGGCTGGACCATGTCGCCAAAAACTGAACCAGGGCTGGACCACGTCGCCAAAAACCGAACCAGGGCTGGACCACGTCGCCAAAACTGAACCAGGGCTGGACCACGTCGCCAAAAACCGAACCAGGGCTGGACCACGTCGCCAAAAACTGAACCAGGGCTGGGTCGCGTCGCCAAAAACTGAACCAGGACTGGATCACGTCGCCAAAACTGAACCAGGGCTGGACAATGTCGCCAAAAACTGAACCAGGACTGGATCACGTCGCCAAAACTGAACCAGGGCTGGACTATGTCACCAAAAACTGAACCAGGGCTGGACCATGTCGCCAAAAACTGAACCAGGGCTGGACCACATCGCCAAAAACCGAACCAGGGCTGGACCACGTCGCCAAAACTGAACCAGGGCTGGACCACGTCGCCAAAAACTGAACCAGGGCTGGGTCGTGTCGCCACAAACTGAACCAGGACTGGATCACGTCGCCAAAACTGAACCAGGGCTGGACAATGTCGCCAAAAACTGAACCAGGACTGGATCACGTCGCCAAAACTGAACCAGGGCTGGACCACGTCACCAAAAACTGAACCAGGGCTGGACCACGTCGCCAAAAACCGAACCAGGGCTGGACCACGTCGCCAAAACTGAACCAGGGCTGGACCACGTCGCCAAAAACCGAACCAGGGCTGGACCACGTCGCCAAAAACTGAACCAGGGCTGGGTCGCGTCGCCAAAAACTGAACCAGGACTGGATCACGTCGCCAAAACTGAACCAGGGCTGGACAATGTCGCCAAAAACTGAACCAGGACTGGATCACGTCGCCAAAACTGAACCAGGGCTGGACTATGTCACCAAAAACTGAACCAGGGCTGGACCATGTCGCCAAAAACTGAACCAGGGCTGGACCACATCGCCAAAAACCGAACCAGGGCTGGACCACGTCGCCAAAACTGAACCAGGACTGGATCACGTCGCCAAAAACTGAACCAGGGCTGGACCACGTCGCCAAAAACCGAACCAGGGCTGGACCACGTCGCCAAAAACTGAACCAGGGCTGGACCACGTCGCCAAAAACTGAACCAGGGCTGGGTCGTGTCGCCAAAAACTGAACCAGGACTGGATCACGTCGCCAAAACTGAACCAGGGCTGGACAATGTCGCCAAAAACTGAACCAGGACTGGATCACGTCGCCAAAACTGAACCAGGGCTGGACCACGTCACCAAAAACTGAACCAGGACTGGATCACGTCGCCAAAAACTGAACCAGGGCTGGACAATGTCGCCAAAAACTGAACCAGGACTGGATCACGTCGCCAAAAACTGAACCAGGGCTGGACTACGTCACCAAAAACTGAACCAGGACTGGATCACGTCGCCAAAAACTGAACCAGGGCTGGGTCGCGTCGCCAAAACTGAACTAGGACTGGACCAGGCCACCTTAATTTAAATTTAATTTAATCAAACATCTGAGTGGAAAAGTTCAGTTCTAAATAAATATACAAATTTGATGCTTGAAAGAATTAAATAGAAACCACCAACTGAACCAGTTCTACTTTAACTTCTACTCTTATTTTTCACTATGATGTAAATTTCACTTGAATTTCTTTCACGGTTTAAAATAGATTTATTTTTAGAACTTCACTGCCTTCTTTATGGTCGTTTTATTCTAATTTTTACATGGGTGGAATCTTTTATTGGCGGTTAGCACCGCGGCCTCACAGAGTGAAGGTCGGTGGTTCGACCCTTGGCTGGGGGCAGGGTGGAACAGCGGCCTTCAGGTTGCATGTTCTCTCCGTGTATGCGTGGTTCTCCGGGTTCCTCCCACCGTTCAAAGACATGACATCAGGTTAACTGGTCTCTAAATCCTCCCTGGCCACCTGTCCAGGTGCACCTGCTAAAGCTGGGATAGGATCCAGCTTCTCCGCGACCTCATTGGACGAAGCGGTCTAGGTTGTGGTTTTTTCTTTTATGCTTTTCTTCTTATTTAGATTTTATAATTATCTTTAAATGAAATCAAATTTTGTATTAATTTCTTTGTCTAATCCAAATAAATTGTATTATTTTTATCAATATTTTACCCCGAATAATTTTTTTTCTCTTCAGACCAGATTCTGGACCAGGAGTCCAGACTAGAATCTGGGACAGAAGTCCAGACTGGGAAGCTGGACCAGAATCTGGTCAGGGATTCAGACTGGGAACCTGGACCAGGACTCCGGACCAGAGCTGTGTGTAGACCATCTGTGGTGTGTGTGTCCTCACCGCTGTGTCTGCTGCTGCTCTGGGCGGTGAGGCCGGACCCTCCCACGGTGAAGGGGTCCCCTGTCGGGGGGTTCATCACGCTGGTGTGGAGGGCCGAGTCAGAGTTGGTCCTGAGGGGCGAGACAGAGAGAGAGTAAGGAGGGATACGGCGAGAGATGAAGGTCAGCTGGTTCTGAAACACACAGACATGAAAAAACAAGATGGCCGCCCCGTTCAACATCTCCCACACAGACAGACCAGAGCAGAAAGCATCCAACAGCTGAGAGAAAACCAGCGAAGACCGGCTGGAACCGGCTGGAACCGGCTGATCCGCCATCCAGCACTCATCATCAAACAGAAGGCAAACAGGAAGGAAAGCAAATCTCAGCTTCACCCACATTCACTCCACTGTCAGCAGGAGGACCAAGAAGAGGAGGAGGAGGAGGAGGAGGATTCACCTGTTGAGTGCAGTGGTGGGGAGACGAAACAACTGGGTTTTATCCCCGGGGAAGTTTCCAGACCAGTTCCTTTTCAACAAAAACAAAAGGTTATTTTCTTCCAGCGAACAAGAAACATGGGACAGAGGCAACGGTGAGGGAGGAAGAAGAGGATGAAGAAGAAGAGGAGGAGGAGAAGTGTGGGCGCTGAAAGCAAGCCAAGGAAGGAGGAAGATGGAGGCAGCGAGCGAAGGAAGAGGCCGAAGCGTGGATGGTGTGGGAGGGAAGAAGAACGGACCGTTGTTAACTGGTTTTCTGATTTCTGAATTCTGAATTCAACCAATTCTTCTCCTCCTCTTCATCAATCAGACCTGAAGCCAACTCCAAGCTTTTCCCGCTCGGAGAACCAACTCCAAGCTTTTCCCGCTCGGAGAACCAACTCCAAGCTTTTCCCGCTCAGAGAACCAACTCTTAGCTTTTCCCGCTCAGAGAACCAACTCCAAGCTTTTCCCGCTAGGAGAACCAACTCCAAGCTTTTCCCGCTCAGAGAACCAACTCCAAACTTTTCCAGCTCGGAAAACCAATTCCAAGCTTTTCCCGCTCGGAGAACCAACTCCAAGCTCGGAGAACCAACTCCAAGCTTTTCACGCTCGGAGAACCAACTCCAAGCTTTTCCTGCTCGGAGAACCAACTCCAAGCTCGGAGAACCAACTCCAAGCTTTTCCCGCTCGGAGAACCAACTCCAAGCTCGGAGAACCAACTCCAAGCTCTTCCCGCTCGGAGAACCAACTCCAAGCTTTTCCTGCTCGGAGAACCAACTCCAAGCTTTTCCTGCTCGGAGAACCAACTCCAAGCTCGGAGAACCAACTCCAAGCTCTTCCCGCTCGGAGAACCAACTCCAAGCTTTTCCTGCTCGGAGAACCAACTCCAAGCTTTTCCTGCTCGGAGAACCAACTCCAAGCTCGGAGAACCAACTCCAAGCTTTTCCCGCTCGGAGAACCAACTCCAAGCTTTTCCTGCTCGGAGAACCAACTCCAAGCTCGGAGAACCAACTCCAAGCTTTTCCCGCTCAGAGAACCAACTCCAAGCTCGGAGAACCAACTCCAAGCTCTTCCCGCTCGGAGAACCAACTCCAAGCTTTTCCTGCTTGGAGAACCAACTCCAAGCTCGGAGAACCAACTCCAAGCTTTTCCCGCTCGGAGAACCAACTCCAAGCTTTTCCTGCTCGGAAAACCAACTCCAAGCTCTTCCCGCTCGGAGAACCAACTCCAAGCTTTTCCTGCTCGGAGAACCAACTCCAAGCTCGGAGAACCAACTCCAAGCTTTTCCCGCTCTGAGAACCAACTCCAAGCTTTTCCTGCTCGGAGAACCAACTCCAAGCTTTTCCAGCTCAGAGAACCAACTCCAAACTTTTCCCGCTCGGAGAACCAACTCCAAGCTTTTCCCGCTCGGAGAACCAACTCCAAGCTTTTCCTGCTCGGAGAACCAACTCCAAGCTCGGAGAACCAACTCCAAGCTTTTCCCGCTCAGAGAACCAACTCCAAGCTTTTCCCGCTCGGAGAACCAACTCCAAGCTTTTCCTGCTCGGAGAACCAACTCCAAGCTCGGAGAACCAACTCCAAGCTTTTCCAGCTCAGAGAACCAACTCCAAGCTTTTCCAGCTCAGAGAACCAACTCCAAACTTTTCCCGCTCGGAGAACCAACTCCAAGCTTTTCCCGCTAGGAGAACCAACTCCAAACTTTTCCCGCTCGGAGAACCAACTCCAAGCTTTTCCCGCTCGGAGAACCAACTCCAAGCTTTTCCCGCTCGGAGAACCAACTCCAAGCTTTTCCAGCTCGGAGAACCAACTCCAAACTTTTCCCGCTCGGAGAACCAACTCCAAGCTTTTCCTGCTCGGAGAACCAACTCCAAGCTTTTCCTGCTCGGAGAACCAACTCCAAGCTCGGAGAACCAACTCCAAGCTTTTCCCGCTCAGAGAACCAACTCCAAGCTTTTCCCGCTCGGAGAACCAACTCCAAGCTTTTCCTGCTCGGAGAACCAACTCCAAGCTCGGAGAACCAACTCCAAGCTTTTCCCGCTCTGAGAACCAACTCCAAGCTTTTCCTGCTCGGAGAACCAACTCCAAGCTTTTCCAGCTCAGAGAACCAACTCCAAACTTTTCCCGCTCGGAGAACCAACTCCAAGCTTTTCCCGCTCGGAGAACCAACTCCAAGCTTTTCCTGCTCGGAGAACCAACTCCAAGCTCGGAGAACCAACTCCAAGCTTTTCCCGCTCAGAGAACCAACTCCAAGCTTTTCCCGCTCGGAGAACCAACTCCAAGCTTTTCCTGCTCGGAGAACCAACTCCAAGCTCGGAGAACCAACTCCAAGCTTTTCCAGCTCAGAGAACCAACTCCAAGCTTTTCCAGCTCAGAGAACCAACTCCAAACTTTTCCCGCTCGGAGAACCAACTCCAAGCTTTTCCCGCTAGGAGAACCAACTCCAAACTTTTCCCGCTCGGAGAACCAACTCCAAGCTTTTCCCGCTCGGAGAACCAACTCCAAGCTCTTCCCGCTCGGAGAACCAACTCCAAGCTCGGAGAACCAACTCCAAGCTTTTCCCGCTCAGAGAACCAACTCCAAGCTTTTCCCGCTCGGAGAACCAACTCCAAGCTTTTCCCGCTCGGAGAACCAACTCTAAGCTTTTCCAGCTCGGAGAACCAACTCCAAACTTTTCCCGCTCGGAGAACCAACTCCAAGCTTTTCCTGCTCGGAGAACCAACTCCAAGCTTTTCCTGCTCGGAGAACCAACTCCAAGCTCGGAGAACCAACTCCAAGCTTTTCCCGCTCAGAGAACCAACTCCAAGCTTTTCCCGCTCGGAGAACCAACTCCAAGCTTTTCCTGCTCGGAGAACCAACTCCAAGCTCGGAGAACCAACTCCAAGCTTTTCCCGCTCGGAGAACCAACTCCAAGCTTTTCCTGCTCGGAGAACCAACTCCAAGCTTTTCCCGCTCAGAGAACCAACTCCAAGCTCGGAGAACCAACTCCAAGCTCTTCCCGCTCGGAGAACCAACTCCAAGCTTTTCCCGCTCGGAGAACCAACTCCAAGCTTTTCCTGCTCGGAGAACCAACTCCAAGCTCGGAGAACCAACTCCAAGCTTTTCCCGCTCGGAGAACCAACTCCAAACTTTTCCCGCTCGGAGAACCAACTCCAAGCTTTTCCTGCTCGGAGAACCAACTCCAAGCTTTTCCTGCTCGGAGAACCAACTCCAAGCTCGGAGAACCAACTCCAAGCTTTTCCCGCTCAGAGAACCAACTCCAAGCTTTTCCCGCTCGGAGAACCAACTCCAAGCTTTTCCTGCTCGGAGAACCAACTCCAAGCTCGGAGAACCAACTCCAAGCTTTTCCCGCTCGGAGAACCAACTCCAAGCTTTTCCTGCTCGGAGAACCAACTCCAAGCTTTTCCCGCTCAGAGAACCAACTCCAAGCTCGGAGAACCAACTCCAAGCTCTTCCCGCTCGGAGAACCAACTCCAAGCTTTTCCCGCTCGGAGAACCAACTCCAAGCTTTTCCTGCTCGGAGAACCAACTCCAAGCTCGGAGAACCAACTCCAAGCTTTTCCCGCTCGGAGAACCAACTCCAAGCTTTTCCTGCTCGGAGAACCAACTCCAAGCTCTTCCCGCTCGGAGAACCAACTCCAAGCTTTTCCTGCTCGGAGAACCAACTCCAAGCTCGGAGAACCAACTCCAAGCTTTTCCCGCTCAGAGAACCAACTCCAAGCTTTTCCCGCTCGGAGAACCAACTCCAAGCTTTTCCAGCTCAGAGAACCAACTCCAAACTTTTCCCGCTCGGAGAACCAACTCCAAGCTTTTCCTGCTCGGAGAACCAACTCCAAGCTTTTCCTGCTCGGAGAACCAACTCCAAGCTCGGAGAACCAACTCCAAGCTTTTCCCGCTCAGAGAACCAACTCCAAGCTTTTCCCGCTCGGAGAACCAACTCCAAGCTTTTCCCGCTAGGAGAACCAACTCCAAACTTTTCCCGCTCGGAGAACCAACTCCAAGCTTTTCCCGCTCGGAGAACCAACTCCAAGCTTTTCCCGCTCGGAGAACCAACTCCAAGCTCGGAGAACCAACTCCAAGCTTTTCCCGCTCAGAGAACCAACTCCAAGCTTTTCCCGCTCGGAGAACCAACTCCAAGCTTTTCCAGCTCAGAGAACCAACTCCAAACTTTTCCCGCTCGGAGAACCAACTCCAAGCTTTTCCTGCTCGGAGAACCAACTCCAAGCTTTTCCTGCTCGGACAACCAACTCCAAGCTCGGAGAACCAACTCCAAGCTTTTCCCGCTCGGAGAACCAACTCCAAGCTTTTCCCGCTCGGAGAACCAACTCCAAGCTTTTCCCGCTCAGAGAACCAACTCCAAGCTTTTCCCGCTAGGAGAACCAACTCCAAACTTTTCCCGCTCGGAGAACCAACTCCAAGCTTTTCCAGCTCGGAGAACCAACTCCAAGCTCTTCCCGCTCGGAGAACCAACTCCAAGCTCTTCCCGCTCGGAGAACCAACTCCAAGCTTTTCCCGCTCGGAGAACCAACTCCAAGCTCTTCCAGCTCGGAGAACCAACTCCAAGCTCTTCCCGCTCGGAGAACCAACTCCAAGCTCTTCCCGCTCGGAGACATCTCTGGTCTACGCTGCACAGCTAATAACAGCTGACTGGAAAAGCTGAGATGGCCGTCGGGTGCAGACCTTTCAACTGCAGCAGCTTCACAACCGTGTGTGATGGCGGTGGAGGGAACGCCGCTGTGAACAGAGACAGGAACCTTCCCTGGAAAACATGGAGACCTGCAGCAGTCATGAGCACCACAGAAGAAGAACGTGAACTGACGGCCGACCTGCCGAGAGAAGGCCGGATCTGAGCCGGATGAACACATCAGAATCAGAATCAGAATCAGAATCAGAATCAGATTTATTGCCAAGTAACTTTCATTACAAGGAATTTGTTGTGATTTGACGGTGCCTACATATAAATAGATAAATATGAACCATAAAGATATGAACAAGCCAACTGAACATATAACATTAAGACTGAAAAACTATATAAGAGTGGAAATAAAAATTATGTACATAAAAATAAATAAGAGTAAAGTAGTGTATTTACATTAAATGAAATGTGCAGTCTGTAGTATAAAAATAAAAATGTACAAATTGAAGTGACCAATGAAGGGGGAGTGTGTTAATGCGTTGTCAGTCAGGTAAGTCTTTAGGTGAGTTCCAAAGCCTGATGGCAGAGGGGAAGAAACTGTTTTTGTGGCGGGAGGTTCTGGTTCTGATAGACCGCAGCCTCCGGCCAGAGGGGAGAGGATCAAACAGATGGTGTCCAGGGTGGGAGGGGTCAGCTGCTATCCTCCCTGCTCTCCTCAGGGTTCTGGAGGAGTAGAGTTCTGGGAGAGAAGGAAGGCTGCAGCCAATCACCTTTTCTGCAGAACGTATGATACGCTGCAGTCTGCACCTGTCCTTGGCAGAGGAAGCAGCGTACCAGACGGTGATGGAGGAGGTGAGGATGGACTCCACGATGGCAGTGTAGAAGTGGACCAGCATTGTCCGTGGTAGATTGAACTTCTTCAGCTGCCTCAGGAAGTACATCCTCTGCTGAGCCTTCTTGATGAGGGAGCTGATGTTCAGCTCCCATCTGAGGTCCTGGGAGATGATGGTGCCCAGGAAGCGGAAGGACTCCACAGTGTCCACTGGGGAGCCACGCAGGATGACAGGGGAGGGGGGGGCTGTGCTCTTCCTGAAGTCCGTAATCATCTCTACTGTTTTGGAAGCATTGAGCTCCAGGCTGTTCTCGCTGCACCAAGCCATCAGACGGTCAATCTCCCATCTATAAGCAGACTCATCCCCACCAGAGATGAGTCCAATGAGGGTGGTGTCGTCTGCAAACTTCAGGAGCTTGACAGACTGGTGACTGGAGGTGCAACTGTTCGTGTACAGAGAGAAGAGCAGGGGAGAAAGAACACAGCCTTGCGGGGAGCCGGTGCTGATCGTCCTGGAGTCCGAAGTGTGGCTTCCCAGTCTCACGCGCTGCTTCCTGTCCGACAGGAAGTCTGTGATCCACCTGCAAGTGGTGTCGGGCACGTTGAGTTGTGAAAGCTTGTCCTGCAGACGAGCCGGGACGATCGTGTTAAATGCGGAGCTGAAATCCACAAACAGGATCCTGACGTAGGATCCTGCAGAGTCCAGGTGCTGGAGGATGAAATGAGTGGCCAGATTTACAGCATCGTCTACAGACCTGTTGGCTCTGTAGGCAAACTGTAGGGGGTCCAGGAGTGAGTCCGTGATGGATTTGAGGTGGGACAGAACCAGGCGCTCAAAGGATTTCATGACCGCAGAGGTCAGGGCGACGGGTCTGTAGTCATGAGTAAACATGATCTGGTGAAGCCATAACCAACCCATACCAGAACCATAACCAGACTGGACCAGAACACACCACATCCTAACCAGACAGGACCAGATAAGAACCAGAACGAAACAGCTTGGAACCAGACAGAACCTGGCCAAACTAACCAGACCACGAACAGACCGGACCAGCCACGACCAACTGGAACAAAGCAGAACCAGCCCGGACCAGACGGGTCCAGTGGGATTTAGCAGACCAGGGCAGCGGTGGTTTTGTTAGAAGGAAAGAAGATCCAGAGGCGGCTCAGGTTCCTGTTAAGTGAAAGAATCTTTATTAGCTTGTCAGTGCAAAGGAAGATGTTCACGGAGCCTCAGCGTCACCTGAAGCTGCCTTCAAGCACGCCGTACATCTCAGCATCTGCTGAACATTTTTCACAACCAAAACATTGCGGAGGCGTTTCCTCTTTAACCAACAGTCCAGCTGCTCCCCCTCAGAGCAGATTTCTGCTTTTCAGGCTCAGGTATCTCTCTTTAAACCCTGCTCTTACGCTCCAAAAGTCTTCTTGAGCTCCAATAAATTCTTCCTTTCCAAACTCTGCTCCTCTTCTCAGGTTGAGGGTTGCAGGTTGAAATCCCCTGCGCTCCGGCTCGGTCTCTTTCCCTGTGTCAGACCGGTTCTCTGCTCCTGGATTGTTTCCTCTCTCTCGGGTTGCTGAACGAGCCGTCTGTCAAACATCCTCCAGCCAATTGAATACGATGTAAAAGCTGGCCGAGCCGGCCGTCCCCGCCTTCCTCATGGTGGGGACGCTCACACCCAGCATGGAAGTGAGCGTAGCAGATGAGGAAGAGGCCTGGGTCAAGCAGGAGGCTCTGCCCCCTCGTGTCTGGCCTGGAGGTGGAGAACAAATATGATCTGATCTGGAACTGGATTAACGAAGCTGATCTGAACCACCTGAGGTGTTAGTGCGGCTGCAGCAGGGGGAGCAGTTCTGGAAACACAGACGGGGGTGAGGGTGGATAACAGACCTTCTCCAGCTGGCATCGGGTGGCGGAGACAGGTAGGCCGAGTTGTACAGAGAGCTGTCCACCTGAGCAGGAGTTGGTGAAGGAAACATTCAGGTTTTCATTTTATACATTCTGATTAAACTGAATCCCACTGAGGAACAATGGACCATTAAAACAAAACATCAACCTTTGTTCTCTACGTTCCCTCCTTCAGTTTGATCCAAAACGTTTAATCTGACCATAAATAACGCTGCGTCTTTATATCATATGATTTACTTCAGGACTTTAACAACAAATATGATTAAACGAGAGAAAACACACATCCCTGAATCTGCTGCTAAAAGTAGTTCCCAGCATCTCCTCCTCAACAACGTCTGCGTGAACAAGAAGTCCTTCCGACACAAACACATCATCTGACCCAGGGCGACGCCCCTTCAGGGTGGACTGAAAGGATACTTGTCGGTTGCGGTACGGTCGGACAGGCGAGATGAAGCGACGGTCCCTCTGGACTCTCTCCACCAGACCATGATGCCGAGTGGACCGGCTGGACTCCAGCGTGGAGGGGAAGGAGCCCTGAGGGGAAACCACCGGTTAGAGAACGATGACTGAAACAAAGACCTTTAAAATAGAAAGCATCATCCAGGAAGGGCAGTTCTCCACATTCATTTAAAGTGGTGGGATTCAATCAGTCCCACTTTATTTATAGAACAATTCCATTTTTAAAAAAATAAAACCAGATTTGAAGCTTGGACGGAATTAAAAGTGAAATTGTGGTCTTGGGAAGTTCTTGGTGTGATCACTGGTAGATCTTTTAACTCCACCGGCAGGTCGGCTCAGGAGTTTAAGGCGCTTTCTTTCATTGAGGCTGCTTGGCAAGATAAAGGCCTACCTGCCTGAGCCAGACCTAGAAAAGTCCTCCACCTGCTCATCAGGTCCCGCTTAGATCACTGCAGCTCCCTGTATTACAGTATTATTGTGTTATGTATTAGGTTTAGGACTCAGTACAAGATTTCATTATATGTGTGTAAGGTCTTAAACGTTTGGCTCCCTTGTATCTGCCAGAGCTGCTGCACCAGCCAGGGCTCCGAGGTCTTCCACCCAGCTCCTTCTGAAGGTCCTCCAGGCTCAGATCCAGGGCTGATGGAGCTTTTTCAGTTGCTCCAAAGCTGTGGAACAGTTTTCACACCAGAGCTGCCCAGTCTGGGTCTGGCTTCAAGTCCTTGCTCATCACCCACTTCCTTGCTCTGGCTTTCGAACACTGAGCTCAACATTTGCTTTATTTTACTTGTTATTCTGGTCTCATGTCATTTGTTTTTTACTGATGTTCCACTGTGTCGTGTTTTATGTTGTAGTTTTATTATTCTGAACTGCGGTTGCATTTATAAATAAAGTGGAACTTGAAGGAAACCTGTCAGTTGTGTAAACATGCTAAGATCTCACCGAGCATCGGTAAGTCGTGCCAGAGTACGGATACTGGCAAAGGACACATAAAAAACCCACCGGAGTTTTATTAAATCCATACCGGGTTAATAAAATCGGTTCATCGTGTTTTTAACCCGCTCGTTATGCAGATGTTGGTTCCCAACATCAGCACAGGAGAAAACAGAACTGATAACAAACCATCTGGCAGATAGAAATTTATTCCAGGAAAACATTTACTTCCCTTCCTGCTCCAGCATCGTTCCACCTCTGGAGGATGAGGAGGATGAGGAGGAGGAAGAGTGACAGGCTGAGACAGTGATGCTGATGAACAGCTTCTATTACTGAATGAGTTGAGGAGAAATTCTGATGACACAGCATTCCCAACATCCCTCATCAATAAATCCAAGCTGATCCTGGCTCGGTTTCCGGATCCTTCTGTGCCGCAGAGGTGGACCCAGTCCAGTAAAACCCAGACAGATCGCCATGACGACCTGTTCAGGATGGAGGAAACCAAACAGCTAGACAGGAAGTGACATCAGAAGTGAGAGGAGGCTGGTTTGTGAGTCACCTGGAAGTCTGGAGGGTTCCTGCCGATCTGGTTGACGTTGGGTAACGAGCCGCCATAGTACTGGCCCTGGTTCCTGGCGAGGCGGATCTTCTGGGCCTGGAGCTGCAGGACACGGAGAGGCAGGAGTCACATCGGGAATAATGCAAATGTAAACATGGACAAGCAGCGAACCTTCTGGGCCCTCTTAGACCCCCATGACTCTCCATCAGACCAAATCAGAACCCGATCAGATCCCCTCAGACCTCCCAGCTTAAAAAGGATCCAATTTTCTTTGTAGGTTTTATTAACATCAACGAGTTATATGAGACCTGAACTTTAAGAAGTTTTAGAGTGACTCCACTGAGTAAAACATCATCAGGTCCAGATCCTGGACTGATCCAGATCTGGAATCTAAACTCTAGAAAGATTCAGAGCGACGCTGAATAAACGGTCTTATACGCTTTGCGTTTAAGACGTTGGAGTTTTCTGCCGGTCATTTATGGAAAATTGATCCGTGATGAAGTTTGGAAAAACGTGGCGTCACAGCTGAGTGCAGCTGGTCACGTGATGGCTCGTGTCATGTCCACCGCGTCATGGGCAGCTTCCCCGCTTTCATGAATACATGCCTGAGCAGAACTAACTGAAAGGTTACTGATATTTCCAGCGTGGTGCATCGCTACTCTGATCGATCCGCGCGGTTTCATGTTCTTTGTTTGGCTTTTCTCAAAGCTGCATGACGAGTCCCGCTCAGAGATGTGACAGAAACAAGAAGCGGAATAACAGATCAGGTCTGACGGATTACCGATGATAACACATGTGTTTTAATTCCACCAGCATCCGGGTGTTTAGCTTTACTGGCTGTTGAGCTTGTGAACTTATCCAGCAGCTTTCAGCTCAGCCTGAAGCTCAACCTGCTCACAGCAACGACCTCAGACAGGAAGTCGCTTCCGCGGCAAAGACAACCGAGTCATCTCAAACCAAAACACACACACTTTCAGATGAACACACTGCTGACATCAGTCACAGGAAGCCTCGCGATGGCCAGGAAGTACCATCGCCACCCGAGGAGGCGGTGGCAGAAAGCACTCACATCACAACAGGGGGCATCTATGGGACGCCAGGGAGGCGTTCAGAGAAAGGTGGGCGGTGCTTAGCGGACACCAGGGGGTTGGGAGCAATGGTTTTTAAAATAGGACATCCATCGTTTATATTTTGATGATTGACACCTCTGTCAACCAACCAGAATCTGCAATGACGATCCAGAGGGAATTATGACCCGGACCTCCGGGATTCACGTCAAACTAACTCAGAATGAAAGGAGCAGATTTTCCAGCTGGAATAGAAGTTTTACCCCAAAACAGCCGAAGACGGACTTCAGAAGTTCTTTTTAGGTTTCTGTGGCTTTAAATTTCCTTTGCTCAGAGTCTAAGCCGAGTTTCTCCCGGTCACGCCGGTATGTGCATGCTAAAACTGGTGCTTCTTAGCGTGTGCAGATGGTCTGTACGTCATGTATCTGGATTCATCGTCAACATACAATCCAAGTACCACGACATTAGGGGGGTGTTCAGCACACCTGCAGCTGCTACAGGTGAAGAAACCACAGCTTCTCATGGCAGCCGGGCAGGTCGATTCCCAGCCGGGTTCCTTTATCTGCTCGTCACCTCCAGCCCCACAAAGACCAGCACCACCTTTAAGCTGCCAGTGAAATAAACTGGCATCAAACACGCAGGTCAGCCTAACGTTTCAGACCCTTACGATGCCTCCACCCGCCAACGCCCGGCTGTAAGACTAGCTGCATTTTCATTGGCTGCTTTCTGATGCTGTTTTCAAATAAGAAATTGATTTTCATATCATTCCTGTCCACCTTGCGCGGCTGTAGCTCAGGAGGGAGAGCAGTCGTCTTCCAGCCAAAAGGTAGGCGGTTCAAGTCCAGGCTTCTACTGACCACATGTCAAAGTGTCCTTGGGCAGACTTAACCCCACGTTGCCTCCCGATGTGCCTATCGGGGTATGACTGTGTGTGTGTGTGTGTGTGTGTGTGAATGGGTGAATGTGAAATGTAGTGTAAAGCACCAAGTTCATTTACGTAGTTTTAGTTTGACTGCAGGATTTTATCCCCGCCAGGACTTGGTGAATAATGGAGGGGTACCAGACGGGTCGTCCTGCAGCGTCCTCTACACGTCAGGCTGGAAGCGGTCAGAACCTTCAGAAACCAGAAACCAGGAGGATAAAGAGGTTTTTGGTGGTTGACCGCAGTGACAAGGCCCTACACGCCCACAATCAGCTTCTCTCGCAGGGATCATGTGACATCCAGATGTTTCATGTGGCGTCTGCTACCTTGCTGTTGATGTGTCACTGGTTAAAAAATGAAGATGCTAATTTCAAAGATTTTTCATTAACGGTTTGACAGTCCTGGTGAAAACCCCTCATTTATTTAGAAAAGGAAGGTGACATATTTTTACAAATATCTGGCGACCCCCAGTTTGAGAACACTGACGTAAACAACCAGGAAATAAAATCCTGATCCAGCATTAAGACCTGCAGAGGGAGCGCAGCCTGAGCCTGAAGCATGGAAACCTGATGGCGATGGAGCCTCCAGATCAGGAGGCAGACTCTGATTCTCCACAAATTCTCAAAGAAAATGTTTTCCAAGTCCAACATCAGACTCAGAGAAGCTCTACCTTTACTCCACCTGCAGTCTGATTCACTGTCTAAAAAAGATATTCAACACATATTAACACCTGAGAGGAAGTTCTTCTTCTTCTTCTTCTTCTTCAGGTACAGCTTCAACGATACAACCTACGACCAGCTGAGCTCCTCTGAGACAAGGATGCTGCAGCCGAGATTCAACATCCGTTCATTTCAGCATCAGCTGATCATTACGCAACCACCTCATCCTCACAGCTGTCTCCTGGATGAAAACCGCTGGATGACATCAGCAGAAACATCAGAACAATCTGGAGCTGATGGTGGAGATGATTGCGGACTTCAGGAGACGCCCACCTGCTCTGCCCCCCCTCCCAGTCCTCAGTAGCACTGTGTTCCTTGCAGAGGGCTTCAGATTCTTGGACTCGATCATCTCTCAGGATCTGAAGTGGGACCAGAACATGAACTCCGTCCTCCAGAAGGCCCAACAGCGAAGGGACTTCCTGCCCCGCGAGCTGTCCTGAGCTCCTCCATCACGGTGTGGTCTGGAGCTACCACCAAACAGGACTGGACCACAATACAGACCACTGTGAGGACTGCAGAGCATCACTGGAAGCCCCCACCCTCTGTTCAGGACCTGGACTCCTCCAGCATGGAGAGGAGGGCAGGGAGCATCATAAAGGACTCCTCGTACCCTGCAGACCAGGATTCAGAACCCTGCAGACCAGGACTAACAGGAACCAGGACAGCTTTGTCCCCACTGCAGCCACTTTACTGAGCAGATAAGCGAGCTGGTTGCAGCTCATGTCGCCATTCAGGGTTTACTGATCTGATATTTGTAGTGGTCTTTTATATTTGCATATTCTGCTCTGCATATAGTAGAAACCACTAAGAGTCCGTTTTATTACCACCTACCTACTTCATTACGTTTTACTAGTCCTAATACTTCCACTACAGCAGCAACACGTGCCGGCACAAAGCTGATAAATCAGCTCATAAAGCTGATTCTGGCCCATCTGTACCAGAGGCTGCGCTTCCTCTACATCATAAACATCCCATCCTAACACATTTTACCCATCACTTTCATTTTTATGTGAGGAATGAATATTCAGCCTGAAGAAGCGGAACAGAAAATCCCCACCGTGCCGTCACACACGGAGCAGATGAAGAACCACCGTCTCACACCTTCCTCCTGGTCTGCGTGGACTTGAACTGCACGCGTGTGCCTGACCGTGATCCTCGGACAGGCGGCTTCTCACGGCTGCTTTGATGCTGCTCTGGCGGCTGAATCCGCTCTGTGCTGCTACACTGGAGGCCGGAATTAGACGCGCCTCTTCAGCCGATTTAAAATCCGGGAACATTTCTCCGAGTGAAGTGATCAGAAGTCGAACGACAGATTTCTGATCCGGCAAGCACTCGCTTCAGCAGGAGGAGATCCCGCAGCATGCGCTCCTTCTGCACCGGCCTGGGACCCGTACCGGTCATTTTCCCAGTGAAGCCAACGAGCTCGTGCATCAGTTAATGGTAATTAATATGCTCACTCACTACCAGGCGGTCAGAGGTGTGACTCTGTCAAAATGTCAGATGGCCTTCAGATTTTTCCATCAAAATGGGTCAAAGATAGAAAATGTTTGGTTAACGCGACCCCTGATCAGCACGAACACTCGCAACGGACATCTGTGACGGTGGAAAACAAATTAAATAAAAATCACTCTGAGCTCAATAAGGCCTCAAAGGATGACAAGAAAACAACAGGAAGACTAGTAAGAGTCCAGACCCCCTTCGAAGAAGCCAGAAAGAGTCCAGACCCCCTCCAGAGGCGCCGGAAAGAGCCCCGACCCCCTCCGAAGGAGCCTGAAAACTTCAGGTCCACCTGAAATCAGGACAAAGAGAAATGCGTGAAGCCGAGCTAAACATCAACTCAGCCTGTAGATGGTGATTAAAGCGTACTCCTGAGTCCCTTTAGTCTCTCCAGCTCCAGTAGCTGATTTAATTTTAGTTCAGCCCAACTCAGAGCCGGACCAGACTGGACCAGAAACACCCCGACATTCATATACTGCATCTTCACACATGATCAGCTGATGCATGATGGCCGTGGCGACCTGAAGGTTCTGTCCCCTCACATCTGAAGCGATCTCCATCCTGAAATCAATCTGCAGGATACAGTATGATACCATCAATCATGTTGCCGTGGTTACAGACATGTTAGTGGACCGGTGCTGCTCTCTGAGGATCAACCTGAAGCTGGAGATGAAAAGCTTCCAATCAGAGGCTCTAACTGAAATAAAAACGGCTTTAAAGATGTGGCGTGTGGTCTAACTGTGATTTAAAGGATTTTTGCTTAAGAAAATGTCCTCTTTTGTCCGCATTTAGGACAGGACATCAGGTGACAGAAAAAGCTGAAAACAGTCAAATGATCAATCCAAAGTCCAACACCAGACTGAACCATGTCCCAGAGTCCTGATCAGAACCAAACCTCTAAAACTGCAGCCTCGTTTGTTCACATCAGACATCTGAAAGACAGTGAACGCATCACGTATGTTTTTAACCCTATGGAAAATAAAAACATGATTTTGACGCAATCTGCGGGGTTTTGGACGTGTTTGTAGGAGAAACTCCTCCAGCTTTTTAACAACTGGTTTACTGAAGACACGAAGGACAGAAAAGAGTCCGCTCACATCAACAAACCCGGGTCCAGCTGATTATTACACACCAACTCATCTAATAATATCCTACACACGCACCTTCAGATAAACTCTGACCTCAGGTGTACCAACCTGTCTGAAAACACACGCTTTGGCTTTGCCAAAAGAGGCGCGTTAGCTTAAAAATACCGAGGACGAATCCAGCGGATAAACACACCCAACAACACACTAACTTATATTATCAAATGTAAAAGCAAACGTGGTTTACAGCGAGGGAAACTCTGAAATGATAGATTTTTCTGGCCGGAGTTTGGCGGGACGTCCTCGGGTCCTGCGGGGTGACAGCTAGCATAGTAAACAAGTCAAGTTAGCCTGGGAGCTAACGGCGGCTAACGGCGGCCAACTGCGCTAACGACGTATGGGAAACGAGCGACAAGCGGCGGCACCGCGCTGTCCACCTTATACCGGACACAAACCGACCGTTTCCTGCTCAGAACCTCTTTACCAAAGTTCATTTAGTCCACGCAGAGCGCCACGCAGACACGCACATAACGCTATATGAGAGCCTGCCGAGCCCAGGCGAGGCCTCTCTTCCTCCGGGCAGCTCTCCTCCTCCTACCTCAGTCTCAGACTCACCCTGGTCGAGGTGATGTCCATCATGACCTCCTGGAAGGCGGCTGTCTCCTCGGCCTGCCGCTGGGTATGCAGCGCTATCTTCTCGCTGAACTTTCGGGGGTTGGAAGCCCCGGACCCGGTTCCCGAGCTGGGTCCAGGTCCCGGTCCACAACCTCCTGAACCCGTCGCAGACATCTTCACCGAGCGGACGAGACGACTTGACGTAGTGGAATGGTTTTCATCAGAGAAGGGCAATAAGTGAAGAGGTCTCACTCTGCTGCTACTTAAAAAGGCCGACGGGTTACTCCTTCAAACCTTGAGATAGAAAAGTGATTATTATTGAAAATGTTCCTGATATCATGTATTTAACACGACCCAGAAACAAATTAGCTCTGGCTGAAGCTGTCATTGCCGTTTTGCGGTTTTCTTTAACCAACACCAAACTGACAGCAGCTTCTCGGGTCTAAATATTTTTTTTATTTTTCTGTTTTTAACTCCGTCTGACAAACAGATATATTTCATCAACTGAAAAAAAAAAAAAATAGAAAAGAGCTGGTAGCAGATGGGTCACGGCCATTTTCCTGTTCCTGCTGTAGTCTGTTGATAAAAGCGCGAAAGCTACTTTTTAGGATTTCTCCCGCGGAGTGATTCATCTTATGTCTAAGACGAGCTTTGCATGTAGGAAGATGGGGCCAGCGCGCCACCTGCTGGCAGATCACAGCTGCTGCAGGCTGAAATCACAGGAGCCAACTTCCTCTGATGGTTGTGATTAAATCAGCTCTGCTTCACCGGGACGAGTTTATAAAATATTAGTTACTTTTATGAAAATATCAGTTACTTTTATTAAATATTTGTTTATTTTATTAAAATTTAACAGTTGCTTTCATTAAAATACATTACCAGTCAAAACTTTGGGAATACTTTGCCGTTGGATTTAAGAGAAATTTTTGACTGGTAGTTTATTAGTTTTATTTACAAATTGAAGGTAATATCTTCTTTGTTATTTTCATACTTACTAAATGAATCCTTTGGTACAGACTGAAACCTCTGGAGGAACGGTTTTGGTCCTTTGCTGACAGTTTTACATCAATGTGAAGATTTAATGTGGATTTACTTTAGTTTGTTTAGTTGTTTTGGTTCTGATTGGGAGGTTTTGTGTCCAGTTTAGCTTCTTAATTTAGTTCTTCTAGTCAGCTTTAGTCTGAGCAGTTTCTCTGAGTCCACCTGTGGTCGTTTCAGGTTTTTTGTCTTATTTTCATTATTCTGTTTATTTCAGCTCGTTGGTTTTGTTCGGGCCCTTTGCTGCTTTTAGTTCCAGTTTTAGGTCCAGTTGAGCCGATTTTGTGTCATTAGTTGGATTTTGCATCTCTGTTTGGTTTTTAGCTTTTCTGGTTGGTGGTTTCAGGACCTTCTGGTAATTCCGGGTCTCCTGGTCCCAGCTGAAGATCGGTGTCCCTCCCGGGCCCCATGGCCTCCGACTCTGAGTAGAAACATTAGAAATCAGGAAGTGTCGCTTCAGACAACAAAACTTTATTTAAAAAAAAAAAAAGATGTTCACTTTAAATCTCTGTCAACAAATATCTGGACGTTTGGTCCTGCAGCGCCCCCTGCTGTGCAGATGCAGCACTGCATCCACCAGAATCTGCACCAGCATGTGGATCCTGATCCACCAGAACTGAACCAGAACCAGAGACCTCCACTGGCATCTTGGATCTCTGATGTGGTCCATTCAAAACCAGTTTTTCACATTTCCTGGTTTTAATAATTTTAACACATAAAATGTTAAACACGCACTGTTCCACATTTCCAGAAAGGTTTTCCAGAGGAAATCTAAATCTGTTCATGATTTTGAGTCTTTATTTATCAGGAAGACGTCTGCAGAGTCTCGCCGGTCGACTTCACCGTGTTTACAGATGAACGTTGAATCTGGTGCAGAAACAAACTCAAAATAAATTCCAGAACATCCAGTAACTGGATCCAGAAGATTCTCCAACCAGCAGGTTAACTGGGGACAGGTGAGGGTGCCAGGATTGGGTATAAAAGCAACATTTTTCCAACGATGTATCAGCCAGGTTCCTCCAAACCAATGAAAAGCTTTTTTTTTTGGTTTAGTACAATCATTTTAGACTTTTTCTGAGGCCGAGGTAATTCCTCGGTTTACCTCTTTGGTCAGTGGCTGCTGTTGTTTTTAAAGTCTTTTACAAACAAATGGAGGTAAACAACGCTGTACCATCACAATCTGGTTTATTAAAATGTATAATGAAACTGTGAAATCGTCTCTACCAACATGTGGAACTAAAGCAACAACACATTCTTTTCATTTTACAGGATCATTTTTCCTTTAAAAGAAGACGAGTGTTTTTTATTTTCTTACACGCCCTGGAGTGTCTACAAATACTTCAGAAAGGTCCACGTACGCCCTTTAAGGAAGAGTGTCTTTTCAGCCAGGATGGAGCAGGGTTCCACTTTGGTCCAAACTCCATAGAGAATAATCTAGAACTGTTCCTCAGACAGGCTGGAAAGAACTTTGGTTTTCCAGCGTCCACAGAGCAGAATGTTCTGGAAACATCTGGAAAGGACAAGGACAGAGACCACCACGGTCAGGACCTTCCAGGGTCGGACAACAACCAGGAAATCTGGATCTAACAGGAATGGACTGGAAAACCCAACCAACAAGGATCCCGGGTTCTCTACTGGCTGCTGCAGCAGCAGGTTCCAGATGATGACGATGGTCAGAGAGGAAGAGGAAGACTCATGATGCTGGAGATACGAGCTGGTGTTTGGAACTTCATCCATGTTCATTCAGACAGACTTTGATCCGATTCCAAACTCAAACATCAGCGTTTCCATGGAAACTAAACTAAAAGTTGTGATCAGCTGTGCTGTAAAGCAGTCCGGTCCTCGGTCCAGGTCCTCAGGACCCACATCCCTGCAGGTTTTAGAGGTGGCCCCTTCTTTAACACACCTGGACGAGCTGAATGTCTCGGCAACAGGCTGCAGAGACCTGGATGAGGACGTTCATGAATCTGAATCAGGTTTGTTGGAGTAGGAACACATCTAAGACCTGCAGGCAGCGGGTCCTGAGGACCTGGACTGAGAAACACTCAGACGGAGACGACCTGAACCAGAAGAAGAAAAACTGGCTTATTGCAACTTTGTGGATAAAAATGAAGCTCGTTCATTTAATGAAGATGACTTAATTTGAACCGAACCGAAGAGACAAATCCGATCGGATCCGATTGGACGAATGGACCTGATAGGATCTATCTGGACCGGGACGGCAGCCAATGATCTTCTTTCAGCGCCGTTCACCATCCTCATCTTCCTCTTCAGGTTAGTTTCTGTCCATTCGTCTCTGACGTCTCCTTCAGCTTGCAGTTCTAATCCAGTTCTGGACTCCAGATTCTGTTCTGGTCCATGTCAGAGGTCTCGTGTGGGGCCATTAAACATTTAAAACCAGTGCGTAGCGAGGCCTCAGCTGCGTTGCCATGCTTACAGCTTGATGAAGAGCACGCCGGTGACCACGGTGAAGCCCAGCAGCATCATGGCCACCTTGGGGATGCGGCTCCTGGAGGAGGCCAGCTCGTGGGGTAGGGTCTCCATGAAGGTGATGTAGATGAAGGTCCCAGTGGCCAGCCCCTCCAGCGAGCAGCGGGCCAGCTGGTGCTGGGGGGACGTCCTAGTCTCGGTGAGGCCGACGCCCAGCGCGATGCCCAGCGGGGACATGATGGCGAACACCAGCAGGCAGCCGACCATGGCCGAGCGCCGCAGCCGGCCCTGAGACAGCTGGAAGCTCAGGCTGAGGGAGATGATGCTTTTGTGGATCATCAGGGCCAGGCAGACCTCCAGGACCTCCTCGCTCTCCTCCAGCAGCCCCACCGCCAGACCCTCAAACACCGAGTGCAGAGAGAGCGAGAAGACCAGGATGAAGGTTCGCAGTGCCGACTGAGAACCAAAGTCCACGTGAAAGTGGCTGTCGGACTCCACAGAAGCCCTGCGGTTGGGCTGGGGAGCGCCCCCCTCCGCCTGGACGTGGGAGTCCGCTATCAGAGCCCGGTGTTCCTCCGGGAGAGAGGAAGACTGGTCCTTGAAGGCCAGGACAATCTGCTCCAGGACCAGGACCAGGAAGAAGCCCATGGCCACGATGAACTCCGGCAGAGGGAACTGGAGCTGAGACGGGAAGAGAAGAAGATCAGAAACCCGGTCCAGTTCTGAGCTGGGTACACATTGTTTTTTCCATTCATTTTTTGAGCTGGATTTAGAGACCAGATCTAATGGATTTAGTATCTAGAACGGAAATTTTCTGAGGTGGTCGGTGAGATTAAAAGGTTAAGAACCTGATCTAGACCCTACTTCGGGATTCATCCTGCCGTCTCCATGGTGATAAGAGGTGGATCAACATCAAGAAGCAGCGGTGGGACGACTGAAGTTAACCAGCCAATCACGATAAAAATAAAACTGATGATTTCTGGTTCTTAGTGTCTGTCCAGCAGTGATTAAAGATGAAGTAAAAACAAACATCGCACAACACTTTAGCTAATTACTATTATTCATTAAAATCTGAGATGAGTGAGATATGTGGTTTGGGGGGGGGGGGGGTGAGGGGGTTAGGACGCTGAGGTGGGGCGATGAGGGGGGATGTTGAGGGGACGGTGAGGGGATGGTGAGGGGACGGTCAGGAGACGGTGAGGGGGGACGGTGAGGGGACGGTGAGGTGGCGGTGAGAGGGGACGGAGAGGGGGGACATCATGGTCTTACTACGATGCCGGCGGTGCTGAAGGCATCCCCGATGCCCTGCAGGTAGTCGGGCAGCAGGTCCAGCAGGCAGGTGGCCAAGAAGACGCCTCCAGCGAAGCAGCTGATCAGACTCAGCAGCAGATGGCGAAAGTCTGAGGGAGGAAACACGATGTCAGCGTTCACACAGATACACACACACACACACCCTGATTCAGAAATTAAATAAAGCAGAAATGTTTTTAAAAGTTCATGTTATATATCTTACACATCTCCTGATGTGGAGCCAGTTAACTTTGAATTCCTGTCTATTAATATCATTTTTCCCAATAATCAATCAATCAATCAATCAACCTTTATTTCTATAGCACCTTCTCATACCCCAGGGTACCCAAAGTGCTGTACAGATGAAATGACAACAAATAAAACATCAAATCACAATGAAACAAGCAGTTTAAAACAGTAAAACAGACAGATAAAAATATAATTAAATTAAAAGACCTAGCCTAATGATCCTGCTCTCCAGGGTTAAAAGCTAAAGTAAAAAGATAAGTTTTCAAAAGACATTTAAAATTATTCAAATCTCTGGCAGACCTCACAGAGAGAGGAAGTCCATTCCAAAGTTTTGGAGCCACCACGGAGAAAGCTCTGTCTCCCCGAGTGACTAACCGAGTCCTCGGGACTACTAACCTGAATTGATTTTCCGTCCCTACCAGGACGGTGGTCGTAAAGCAACTCGGACAAATAAAGAGGTGCTAGACCATGTAAACATTTAAAAGTCAAGAGTAAGAGTTTAAAAGAAATTCTAAAAGCAACAGGCAGCCAGTGAAGGGATCGCAGCACTGGCGTAATGTGCTCCCGCCGTCTGGTACCCGTTAGTAAGAGGGCAGCTGAGTTCTGAATCAGCACGAGACGGTGCAGAAGAGATTTATCAATCCCAGAATAAAGGGAGTTGCAGTAGTCCAGTCTAGAGAAAATGAAAGCGTGAATAACCCTTTCTAGGGCCTCACGGGGAAGGTAAGGTTTAATTCTGCTGATAAGCCTCAGCTAATAAAAGCTAGACTGGACTAGTGCACAAACCTGCCTGTCAAATCTGAGGTTAGAATCAAATAAAACACCAAGGTTTTTAATAAAAGAATGAATAAATAAGTCCAGGGTACCAATAACGCTGCTGCATCCTGCCAGCAGGTCAGATTTACCAAAAATAATGACCTCTGTTTTTTTGCTGTTTATACACAGGAAATGTGTGTTAGAGATGAAAAATGAATCATCTCTAACACACAGACCTCCTGCTGCCTCATTAGACTGATGTAAAATATCAGCAGTTCATTCTTTCACACACATGATGATTACTCTAGAAGACTTCGACAGTAACTGACTCCATCGCTGCTCCTCCAGTGACAGAGGCCTGGCAGCCGGCGCCAACCTCACAGTTAACAAAGGAACCAACATCCATTCCTCCACTTCCATAGACTGGATACTGGTCACAAATCCGGGCCGAATACTGACATCTGGTGTGATGTCCGACTGCTTCCACGACCATTCAACAGTGTTTTGTGTATGGAAAATTAAAATGGCTACACTTCCACCAGATATATTAATGTGAGAAATCAATACTGAGCCTTCCTGAACGACCTTGCTAATATTAACTGGACTAGATTTCAGCTGACCCCCTATGTCACAGATGCGTTTGAATTTTTCTACTCTGAAGTGCTTAAAGTAACTGATAAACATGACAAACACGAAGGAAGATGAGGCTAATTTATTTGTACAACACATTTCTTGTACAAGACAATTCAAAGTGATTTACATAAACATTCCAGCAGAAAGAGCATTAAAACACAAAGATTAAAAGAAATAAAATTAATTAACAAAAACAGAAAGAAAAAGCAAAAATAAAATGAATAAAATGCAAGAAATAAAGTTCCAGTTTGGGGAAAGACAATATTTAAACATGATTCCAGTTTAAAGAACCAGATCCAGATCTGGACTGTAAATAAAAACTAGTCCAGCAGCAGAGAACAGGTGGGTCTTTAACCTGGATCTAAATAAACTGAGTATTTCAGCTGATCTGAGGCTTTCTGGGAGTTTGTTCCAGACATGTGGAGCATAGAAGCTGAATGCAGCTTCTCCATGTCTGGTTCTGACTCTGGAACTGATAAGAACCTGGATCCAGATGACCTGAGGGTTCTGGTAGGTTCATACTGGGTCAAGAGGTCTCTGATGTATGTTGGTCCTAAACCATTCAGATCTTTCTAGACCAGCAGCAGAACTTTAAAGTCTATCCTCTGACTGGACCAGGCAGCCAGTGTAAAGACCTCAGAGCTGGACTGATGTGGTCCACTTTCTTGGTCTTAGTGAGGACTGGAGCAGCAGAGTTCTGGATCAGCTGCAGGTGTCTGACTGATGTTTTAGGTAGAACCTGTAAAAACTCTGTTACAATAATCAAGCCCACTAAAGATGGAAGCTGGACTAGTTTTTCCTGGTCCTGCTGAGACATCACATCTTTTACCCTTGATATGTTCTTAAGCTGATAGTAGGCTGACTTTGTGGTTCCCTTCATGTGGTTCTCAAAGTTTAGGTCTGAGTCCATCAATACACCCAGATTTCTGGTCTGGTTGGTGGTTTTTAGGTGTATAGACTGAAGCTCTGTTGTGACCTTTAATTGTTTCTCTTTGGCTCCAAAAACCATCACCTCAGTTTAGTTTTTGTTTAACTGAACAAAGTTCAGACACATCCAGTCATTAATCTCCTCATTACATTTACCAAGAGCCTGTACGGGGCCTCGGTCTCCTGGTGACATTGTAATATATACCTGTGTGTCATCTCTTCCTCTGGGTTCTGGTTGGGTTCTGGGGGCTGGGTGGGGGCGGATGCGGCTCCTCTTGGTTCTGGTTGGGTTCTGGAGGCTGGGTGGGGGCGGATGCGGCTCCTCTTGGTTCTGGTTGGGTTCTGGGGGCTGGGTGGGGGCGGATGCGGCTCCTCTGGGTTCTGGTTGGGTTCTGGAGGCTGGGTGGGGGCGGATGCGGCTCCTCTTGGTTCTGGTTGGGTTCTGGAGGCTGGGTGGGGGCGGATGCGGCTCTTCTGGGTTCTGGTTGGGTTCTGGGGGCTGGGTGGGGGCGGATGCGGCTCCTCTTGGTTCTGGTTGGGTTCTGGAGGCTGGGTGGGGGCGGATGCGGCTCCTCTTGGTTCTGGTTGGGTTCTGGAGGCTGGGTGGGGGCAGATAGGGCTCCTCTGGGTTCTGGAGGCTGGGTGGGGGCGGATGTGGCTCCTCTGGGTTCTGGTTGGTCTATCCTGGGAGAGAACTCCTCCTGGATCTCAGTCTGGGCACCGAGTGCAGAGGGATGATAGAGGAAGTAAAAAGTTGGAGGTGAACAGTTTCACTCCTGACTTGTTCACATTTAATACTTTTGCCTTAAAAAGAAGCTGCGTTACCAAAACATGTAAAAGTTGTTAATAAAAGCAGTTTGTGGATAGAAGCCAGTTATTAAGTGGCAGGAATCTACTGAATCTCTCCTCTTCTGATGGAGGACCAGGTCCACTGATGAAAACTGCTGCTTTCAGAGAGCTCGCTGGTCTAACAGTACAGTAAAGTCCTGGTCCTGGTTCTCAACCTCAGATTGGTGCTGGGACACATCATGTGACCCTGTATGTAGAACCATGGCTCTCAGCCACGGCTTCCAGAATCCTCTCCTGCAGGTCACTGATCACATCTTTAGGGAAGCAAAGGACTTTGCTGTTCCTTCCTCTGAACATCATTTACAGCAGAATCACCAGTAATCAGAGTTTCAGGCCCAGCCTTCAGCTTTCCCCGCGGCCTTGTCCTTCCTGACCGGTTATCAGTCCTCACCTCGCAGTCCTGGGATAGATGGTCGTGGCGGGGGGTGAGGCCACTGGTGGCTGGGCTATTCTGGGGCGGGCTGGGCGGGGGTTCTGGGCTCTGGTGCCCGGGGGTGGTCCTCCTCCCTCCGGGGTGGTGGGCTCCGTATGTGCCTGGGGTCTGGGCCTGCCCGGATGTGCTGCCGTGGTGTGGGTTGGTGCATGCCCTGGTGTCTGGTTGACACCCTGGGACCCAGGGTATGGCCCGGGGGCAGGGGGGGTGTAGGGGTTTGAAGGAGGGCTGAGTGGGATTCGGGGGATTATAGGGGGAGGTGCTGGGGTGTGAGACAGGGATACTTGTGGGGGTGGTTGCCCCGGGGCCGGGTCCCGGGGTGGCTGCGCTGGTGGGCTGCTGGCTCTATGGGGGTTGGGGCTCGCTGTCCGCTGGTCCGCCTGGGGTGTCCCCCACAGGGCATGGTGGGAGGGTTGTGTGTGGCGTGATTGTGTGGTGGTGAGTGATTGTGGGTGCGGCATGGGGGAGGGTGTGAGTGTGGGGTTATATGGGGTGCAGGTTGAAGTAGATAGGGAGTGGGGGGAGGGGGCCGATAGCACCCTGGTTCCCGGGGTGTGCAGCTGTAACATCGGGGTATGTGCTGGCCTACGCCGGGTGGCTGTCTGGGGGGGCCTGGTCCTCCTAGGCATGTTGCGGGCCCTCTGCCTTTGGGGGGTGGGGCGGCTGCCTCTGGGCTCCTGGGGCCCTGAGCCCTTCGCTTGGGCTGCCCTGGGTGGGCCGGTCCCTGGCGGGGCCGGCGGCTGCTGATCTTGGCCCACTGGGGCCTGTGCCCCGGGACCGTGGGGGGCTCTTGCTGGGGCTATCCTCTGCCGCCCTTCGGGTGGGGCTGGAGTCGTCTTTGTGGTGGGGTGGCATGGGTTGGTGCTCCGGGTCTGCTGCTGAGGGCCCGGCCCAGGCCCTGGTCTGCCTCTGGCCTCCGTGGAGGCGTGGTCGCATTTGCATGATCTCACTCACCACTCTTCATCACTGATCACTCCTTGTTTCTCATGCTCTGCATGCTGACACAGTCACTGAGTTGTCTAGTGGGTTTTTAATACTAAGCCATAATTATAAAAAAAAAAAAAAAATTTTGCATTTTTCCTGTGAGTTAGTATCTGGTCGCTGTTATGTCTTTTTGATTTGATTTGGTTATTATTTAAAAACTCTTAATGACTGGCAGCCCTGTTTTTTCTGTGTGTGTGTTTCTGTTTTTGTAAAAGTTGTAGGAAATGTTCTGGTGTGTTCATGTACAGGTGTAACAGTTTGTTGTCTGGTGATGGTGTGGATTGAAGGTCGTTTCCTTCTGTCTGTGATCTTTTTGTCTCCTTTCTTCTTTCCCTTTTGCTCTTTTTGCTATTTTCCATCTTTTTCTGTCCCCTCCGGTCAGGTCCAGCAAGATTACATAGATTCTGTGATTCAAAGTAAATAAATAAATAAATTAATCACATTATCAAGAGGAGCCTTACCCATAGACCTCCCATTGGCAGAGCAAATTTGTTCAGCACGATACAGAAACCAGATTATCATTTTGCTGCTATGATGCTGGACAGGACAAGTTAAAAAAAAGAAAGAAAAAAAAAAAAAAAAAAAAGAGGGGATAGATGGTCGTCCATAAAGATCCAAGTCCTCCGATGTTCTGTAGTTCCACATTCAGGCGCTTTGGAGGTTTGTTGTTAACCTTCCCAGTCTGGGTGTCCTGTTTCCTACCATGTAGAGGGTAGAAGAGGTGCTTTGTTTTGTAGGGAGTGGAGACCAGTCGGTCTCAGACTTCAGCTCGCTGCACCAGCCTGAGATACGTTGTCCTCCTTTTCCAGAAGGCAGGGTTTACTTTCTGGTTTTGTACCAGTTCCGGGGAGGATTTTTACCCGATGATTTACTGTAATTCACAGAGGCTGCCTCTTTCTTGGTAGTGTTATCTGTGCCTTTTAGCCGTCTGTTAGCTTGCTCATCTCCGCTGTTTTGAATCAGTGGCAAGGTCGTTTCATTTCCACACCGACCATTTACTTCAATATTAACTTCAAGGCGGCAAAATTTCACCTCCAGCGCTGTTATCTTCTTAAATAAGTCTTGGTAGTCTCTGTGGAGATGGAAGACATCCTGCTGCTCATTAGCCTAGCGTTAGCACCTTTCCAAGCTACTTAGCTTTAGTGAGTGCTACGTGGCTTCAGCTGTGTGTAGGTATTTAAAAAACTACTGTGGGTGGGTTTGTAAGTAAAAAAAAGGGGGAAAAGCAGCATAAAAATTGAAGCAAAGCGCCAGAGCAGCAAGTGAGTTCATAAGGAAGCAGGAAGACAGCTTCCATGGATTAGTCCTGACTTAATTAACCTTTATAAACGAGATCAAGCTTGGACTAAATACAGGAAATCTAAAGACTGCTGACTGGGAGAGATACGTCAGCTTAGAAATCATTCCAAGTCAAATTATTATAAGGAAGCTTTACTGAAAACCATAATAATCCTAAATTATTTTGGTGTCATCTGGATCAGCTTTTTAACAGATCTAGAGGAAATACAACCAGTCATGTCAATGTTAATAATAACTCAATCTCAGAAGTCTTTAATCAACACTTTTCCTTTAGTGTACGACTAATCATTCACATCTTACAGGTTCACTAAACAAAGTAGTCCCTGAGGCATCATTTTCCTTCAGTTTTCATATTCAGATGTTCAACAAGCAATAAATGAACTTAAAAATAACAGTAGTGTGGGTCCTGATGGCCTAGAAGTGAAATTTCTTAGACTTGGATCTGGCGTACTTGTTTACCCACTAACCGATCGGTTTAATCCATAAACACGTGCTCCATTCCCCTCATCTAGAAAACTGCGAGGGTAACACCTATCCTATGTACCATCACCAAATTATTAGAAAAATAAATTTTCCATCAACTATACAATTTGATTATAATATGATTATATAATCATTATAATATTTGGACATCTTATCTCCTAATCAATCAGGCTTTCACTCTGGCTATTCAACAACTACTGCCCTGCTTAAATTTACAAAAGATGTGTTCTCTTCCTTTGATCAGAATCAGAATACAGGGGCTGTATTTCTTGGTCTTTCTAAAGCTTTTGATCTAGTCACATAGATCTAGACCAGGGCTATTCAATTCGGTCCTACGAGGGCCGCAATCCAGCAAGTTTTCCATGTATCCCTGTTTCAACACACCTGACTCAAATTAATTAGTCATTGTGCAGAACTTGATTGGCTGTTAGATCCATTAATTTGATGCAGGTGTGTTGAAACAGGGATATATGAAAAACCTGCTGGATTGCGGCCCTCGTAGGAACGAATTGAATAGCACTGATCTAGACACTTACTTCTGGTAAAACTCAACTCTGTTGGACTCAGTAGGAACGCTCTTTTATGGTTCAGTGCCTATTTACACAACAGACGTCAATTTCTTGTTTTTGATGGTCATCAGTCTGGTCGTTGTATTGTGGTAAAAGGTGTGCCACAGGGCTCTACTCTTGACCTCCTTTTACTTTCTATTTTTATTAACGGCTTTCCTCAAGTCTGTATCAATTTGCAGACCCATCTGTACGCTGATGACACTGTCGTCTATCTGTCAGGCTCAGAGATACCTAATCTACAAAATCTACTACACGATGGTTTGAATTTAATTATAAACTCACTAAAAGCATATTTGTAAAAACTTAGCTTAAATTAATCTACTTGCATGCTATTTGGTACCCAGAATTCTCTTCATTCAGTAAATTTAAATATCTATTTTGAAAATTTCTCGTTAATGAACAAGCTGCAGTGAAATATTGAGGTGTCCTGCAAGACCCAGAACTAAAATTTAAACCACGTATTAATTATATAATCAGACAAACTTACTCTTGCTTAACGCCTCTGTACCGATCATCTAATCGCTTTACACACAATTAAAGAAAATTGTCTCCTAGTTGATCTTACCCATTATCAATTATGCTGACATAACTTACCAAAATACATACGATATATATCTTAAACCATTAAATGTCTTATTTATTACTCTGCAGATATAAACTCCTTACAGAACTCATCACTGTTCACTACATGAGAAACTTCATTGGTTACAGCCTGACGGGAGACGACGGTGCAGCGTGCTTTTTTTATGTGCATCCATATCTAAAATGTTGTTTAGTTCCTTTCACACCAACCTTACGAAGCTCAGAAATTCTCTGCTTTACTGTTCCTTTAGTTCAGAAGGAGGCAGGTACCTTAAAACAGTCTGTCGGTGTTTGTAATGCTGCTTCCTTCCTTATGTGTTAACCTGCACCCGTGTCAAACGTAACTGAGAAACGTCTGTTATTTGTACGTGAAAACGGCTGGAGAACAGGCCTGTGTGAGCGGGACTGGTTCCAGGTTAGACGCTGTGTCCTGTATTGTCTTGGTGTTGTGAACAGTGTTGTATTGCATGTTTGTTGTATTATATGAGAAATATTATGTCTGGGTTTTATTGGTCCCCCTTGCAAAGGAGATGCTACATCTCATCTTTTCTATTAATTTAATTTAAACTTATTTATTCTTATTAAAATGTATTTTTATTTATTATTAACATTAATTAAGATTTTATAATTAATAATAAATGTATTATGGTAAAACAATCATGTTCTTATAACACTATTATAATTATTATATTATTTTAAATATTTGCAAAATATAATTGATTTATTAGTGAATATAGAAAAAAATAGATTATAATTTATTTATTTATGCTATTTATTAAATATTTATTTTTAATATATTTCCACTTATTCATTTAGAGGTCACACATTAGACACAGAAACAAATGTAAATAAAATATGTTTAGAGAAAAAGAGATTAGACTTAAATGAATCTACGAATTAGAAATATATCTAATTTAAAAACAATTCTAAGATATATAATATAATTATATATATATATATATATATATATATATATATATATATATATATATATATATATATATATATAAACTGATGAATAATAACAATATTGATGAAATATTAATACCAGACTATTAAAATATCCTAAAATAAAAAAAAGACTGAAACTGAAATAAAGTGAAACTTGTTGCAAATGAATCAGAAACTTGTTCAGACTTCATGACTTACTGACAGATTCTATTTAATTCTTTGAAACACTAATTTGCATATTTATTAATTAAATATAACAAGAACTGAACTTTTCTCGGAATAAAGTCAACTGGGATGTTTGATCAAACTAAATTTAAATGAAGGTGTTTTGTTGTGTCGACACATAACAGACGACTCAGCAAAGACCCGGTTTAAACTGGATCTTTAGGCTCTTTGTCACAAAGACGCTTCATTTGTTCCCATTTCTTTA
Source organism: Melanotaenia boesemani (assembly GCF_017639745.1). Taxonomy (NCBI): domain Eukaryota; kingdom Metazoa; phylum Chordata; class Actinopteri; order Atheriniformes; family Melanotaeniidae; genus Melanotaenia; species Melanotaenia boesemani. Next base: position 1,203,921 of record NC_055687.1, on the reverse strand, counting down.
GTTTCATCTGTAAAACCAGCAAAGACCTGAACCAGGACCTGAGAGATGCATCTGGACCTTCAGCTGAAGAACTGGACTGAAGATCAGTGGAAACAGGTCTGACGGAGGGACGGATCCTCCCAAGAACCCGGACCTCAACAGGTCTGATGGAGGAATGGATCCTCCCCAGAACCCGGACCTCAACAGGTCTGATGGAGGAATGGATCCTCCCCAGAACCCGGACCTCAACAGGTCTGATGGAGGAATGGATCCTCCCCAGAACCCGGACCTCGAGGCGACTGAAGCAGTTTTGGATCACCTGGACGGAGAACGGAACAAAAGGAGCCTACCAGGATTCGGGCTGGAAAGTCTTTATCTCGCTATGTAATAGGTCACATGATCAGATCTGTTCCTGAGCTCCTCTCAGGAAAATTTCCCTCCTTCTTCGTTTGTCTATTATCCCTTAAAGCTTCAAGACATGTGATTGGTGGAAAGTTTGACAGGAAGTGGCTTCACTTCCTGGTCTAAATAGAGGTCTCTTAGCAACAGAGGAATGATAAATAGTAATGAAATAAAAAGGGTGGAGCTGCTTTACAGAGGGAAACCTCCGCATACCTTGCAGGTAACCCTACGTTAACACACCTGGATCATGGCTGCTGTGAACTCCGTCCCCTCCAGCTGTAATTCCATCCAGGTTGCAGGCAGCAGTTTCACTTCCCTCCTCAATGATCTGAACATTTTCTACCAGGTTTGAAAAGGACAACAGCATCCAGCTAAGATCCATCCTCTCCACGCTGAGCCCTGCCAGCTCAGGTCTCTCAATCAGCTCTACAGACGTGGTGAAAGCCCTCAAAAGGACCAAATGAGCACATCTCCAGGACCAGATAACATCTGAACTGTGCTGAGCCGCTGGGAGGTGTGTTTCAGGGGTCTGTGACCAGCAGCCCAGTCCCAGCCGATGTGGTAATACTGGACACCGATTCCCATCTCGAAACAGGGCCCCGCTAAGGTCCTGCATGACCTCAGACCTGTGGCTCACCTCTCTGGTCTTCAAAGCCACGGAGAGAAGGACCACATCATCAAGATAACGGACCCAGTGATGGACCCGCTGCAGTTAGCCTACAGGACTGGCAGAAGTGCTGATCATCTAATAAACCAACACGAGCACTTTAATCCGCCTCATGGCTTTTTAATGCCATAGTCTGTTTATAGAATAGAATAGAATAATAGAATAGAATAATAGAATAGAATAGAATAATAGAATAGAATAGAATAGAATAGTGATGTTTTTATGATGAAATGTGATAAATAATGCTGTTATCATGGATCATTGTGGATTTACCAGATAGAGTCTCTGAATAAAACTACATTTAGTGGCTGAATTGTAAACCTCCTGGACGGGATAGAAATGCTGGAAAACCTCTGTAGATCAGCTAAAGGGTAAAATATCCATCACATTTACCCCACAGAGCTACACACCACCGCTCCTGGTGGAGGAGGAGATGGACCTCGGGGAGATACGATGGAAGTTTAAGGGTCAAAATCTTCCAGCTGAAACAGTTTAACGTCTATTTTTCTGTCTGTGAACATCTTCATCCACCTACCGGGGTCCACGCTGCAGCAGCCCGTCCTCCGGACGATGCAGAGGGGGACGAACCCAAACAGCAGCGTGACGGACAGCAGGACCACCAGCGCGCCCAGTTTGATCTCCAGGGCTGGAACGTTGCGCTGCAGCGCCGGCGTTTCCATCCCAGCAGACAGGAGGACGGAGGAGGCGGCAGATCTGCTCGGTAACGCCATCTTCAGCTTCTCAGAACCTCCTCAGTCAGACCTCCTCCATGGACTCGGGACCAGAACCTGTCAGACAGAACAGAACCTGGTTAGATCTGGTTCTGGTCTGCAATGATGCAGATCAATACTGAAAAATACCTGACCAGATATGTCTGTTCCACATTTTTATGTTAAATATCACAATTTTAGTCATTTTAAGTAAATATGTAGTTTATCACATATTTATATGAAAACACTCATGAACAGGAAGGAGTGACTAGTCTAGTCTAATATTTACCAGAAATATTATTACCATGGTAACTGTTCCCACTACTACTTTACAGTCCGATTATACCATTGTGTGGAGTGTAGGATGTAATATGTAGACCATTATTATTATTATTATTATTATTATTAATACTGTTACTACTGCATAACTCCACCACTGTAGTTAATTAATGTAAATTTATAGATTATATAAACATAATAATGATCTCATTATTACTGTATGGCTCCATGACAAACAAGTGTTCATTAAGGAGATATTGATGTAAATACTGAGTACTTTATTAGTGGTTATTATCAGTAATGAACGTGATGATTGTAGTAATTTAACTGTGTATCAGGTGGAAGGAGCCGTCCAGAGACATGATGTTAGGTAACGTGTCTCAATGTGGCTGGTATACTGTACGCTTCTGTACCGTAACACGTCGCTGGTATACTGTACGCTTCTGTACCATAACACGTCGCTGGTATACTGTACGCTTCGGTACCATAACGCACCGCTGGTATACTGTACGCTTCTGTACCGTAACACATCGCTGGTATACTGTACGCTTCGGTACCGTAACACATCGCTGGTATACTGTACGCTTCGGTACCGTAACACATCGCTGGTATACTGTACGCTTCTGTACCGTAACACATCGCTGGTATACTGTACGCTTCGGTACCGTAACGCGTCGCTGGTATACTGTACGCTTCTGTACCGTAACGAGTCGCTGGTATACTGTACGCTTCGGTACCGTAACACATCGCTGGTATACTGTACGCTTCTGTACCGTAACACATCGCTGGTATACTGTACGCTTCTGTACCGTATTGCGTCGCTGGTATACTGTACGCTTCGGTACCGTAACGAGTCGCTGGTATACTGTACGCTTCGGTACCGTAACGAGTCGCTGGTATACTGTACGCTTCGGTACCGTAACACATCGCTGGTATACTGTACGCTTCTGTACCGTAACACATCGCTGGTATACTGTACGCTTCTGTACCGTAACACATCGCTGGTATACTGTACGCTTCGGTACCGTAACGAGTCGCTGGTATACTGTACGCTTCTGTACCGTAACACATCGCTGGTATACTGTACGCTTCGGTACCGTAACACATCGCTGGTATACTGTACGCTTCGGTACCGTAACACATCGCTGGTATACTGTACGCTTCTGTACCGTAACGCACCGCTGGTATACTGTACGCTTATATACTGTAACGTACCGCTGGTATACTGTACGCTTCTGTACCGTAACGTACCGCTGGTATACTGTACGCTTCTGTACCGTAACGTACCGCAGGTATACTCGGTACCGTAACGTACCGCAGGTATACTGTACGCTTCGGTACCGTAACGTACCGCTGGTATATTGTACGCTTCTGTACCGTACTGCTGGTATACTGTACGCTTCTGTACCGTAACGTACCGCTGGTATACTGTACGCTTCGGTACCGTAACGTACCGCTGGTATATTTTACGCTTCTGTACCGTAACGTACCGCTGGTATATTTTACGCTTCTGTACCGTAACGTACCGCTGGTATACTGTACGCATCGGTACCGTAACGTACCGCTGGTATATTGTACGCATCGGTACCGTAACGTACCGCTGGTATACTGTACGCTTCGGTACCGTAACGTACCGCTGGTATATTGTACGCTTCTGTACCGTAACGGTCCGCTGGTATATTGTACACTTCTGTACCGTAACGTACCGCTGGTATACTGTACGCTTCAGTACCGTAACATACCGCTGGTATATTGTACACTTCTGTACCGTAACGTACCGCAGGTATACTGTACACTTCGGTACCGTAACGTACCGCTGGTATATTGTACACTTCTGTACCGTAACGTACCACTGGTATACTGTACGCTTCGGTACCGTAACGTACCGCTGGTATACTGTACGCTTCTGTACCATAACGTACCGCTGGTATATTGTACACTTCTGTACCGTAACACATCGCTGGTATACTGTACTCTTCTGTACCGTAACGTACCGCAGGTATACTCGGTACCGTAACGTACCGCAGGTATACTGTACGCTTCGGTACTGTAACGTACCGCTGGTATACTGTACGCTTCTGTAACATAACGTACCGCTGGTATATTGTACACTTCTGTACCGTAACACATCGCTGGTATACTGTACGCTTCTGTACCGTAACGTACCGCAGGTATACTCGGTACCGTAACGTACCGCAGGTATACTGTACGCTTCTGTACCGTAACGTACCGCTGGTATATTGTACGCTTCTGTACCGTACTGCTGGTATACTGTACGCTTCGGTACCGTAACGTACCGCTGGTATATTGTACGCTTCTGTACCGTAACGTACCGCTGGTATATTGTACACTTCTGTACCGTAACGTACCGCTGGTATACTGTACGCATCTGTACCGTAACGTACCGCTGGTATATTGTACGCATCGGTACCGTAACGTACCGCTGGTATACTGTACGCTTCTGTACCGTAACGTACCGCTGGTATACTGTACGCATCGGTACCGTAACGTACCGCAGGTATACTCGGTACCGTAACGTACCGCAGGTATACTGTACGCTTCGGTACCGTAACGTACCGCCTCTCTGTCACATACCAAGGAAGACAAGGTCTTCTGCTGGGTGATTTCAATGCCAGCCCTCCCGTCACTGTGGCGATCCGCGGTGGAGAATGGATTAGTGGAACATCCAACCAGTTTCACCGCGGTCGCGTTTCCACTGGGAGAAACTGGAGAATGTTTGGTTCATTTGCTGCTTCACATAAAACATGACTTACGTATAAACTTCTTGTCTGACCGTCCTCCCGGTTACACATGAACAACGTTTCTGTGTTTCTGGTTGGATGAACCAGAATCTGTTCAAGAGTTAAACGATGGGGTGCAGATTGGAGTAGGTGGGGGGAGGGGGCCGATAGCACCCTGGTTCCCGGGATGTGCGGCTGTAACATCGGGGTGTGTGCTGGCCTACGCCGGGTGGCTGTCTGGGGGGGCCTGGTCCTCCTAGGCATGTTGCGGGTCCTCTGCCTTTGGGGGTGGGGCTGCCGCCTCTGGGCTCCTGGGGCCCTTCGCTTGGGCTGCCCTGGGTGGCCGGTCCCTGGCGGGGCTGATCTTGGCCCACTGGGACCTGTGCCTCACGACCTTGGGGGGCTCTTGCTGGGGCTCTCCTCTGCCGCCCTTCGGGTGGGGCTGGAGTCGTCTTCGTGGTGGGGTGGCTTGGGTTGGTGCTCCGGGTCTGCTGCTGAGGGCCCGGCCCAGGCCCTGGTCTGCCTCTGACCTCCATAGAGGCGTGGTCGCATTTGCATGATCTCACTCACCACTCTTCATCACTGATCACTCCTCTTCCTCATCCTCTGCATGCTGACACAGTCACTGAGTTGTCCAGTGGGTTTATTTACTAAGACATAATTCTTCTTTTTATTTTTCCTGTGAGTTAGTATCTGGTCGCTGTTATGTCTTTTTGATTTGGTTATTATTTAAAAACTCTTAATGACTAGTTTTTTTCTGTGTGTGTGTTTCTGCTTTTGTAAAAGTTGTAGGAAATGTTCTGGTGTGTTCATGTACAGGTGTAACAGTTTGTTGTCTGGTGATGGTGTGGATTGAAGGGTCGTTTCCTTCTGTCTGTGATCTTTTTGTCTCCTTTCTTCTTTCCCTTTTGCTCTTTTTGCTATTTTCCATCTTTTTCTGTCCCCTCCGGTCAGGTCCAGCAAGATTACATAGATTCCGTGATTCAAAGTAAATAAATAAATAAATGAATCACATTATCAAGAGGAGCCTTACCCATAGGCCTCCCCTTGGCAGAGCAAATTTGTTCAGCACGATACAACAACCAGATTATCATTTTGCTGCTATGATACTGGACAAGTTAAAAAAAAACGAATGAACGAGAACGTTTTTATAAACTTTAATGTAATTTGTTCTCTTTTCTGCTTGCTGTCGTCTTTCTAGCTTTTCCAGATCCTTCTTTTTTCAGGAGTGCAGACAAACAGGAAGATGGACGGGACATAGGCTGGGGACGACGGCTTGTCTTTTACCCAGGGGACGACACGATTAGCCTCAGCCACATGTCTGTTAGCAACAGGCTAACGTGAAGTGTCTGGTCCTGGGACGTAAAAACGTTAAACCCCTGCAGTTTGCTTCATTTAGTAAAGCATTGCCTTAATTTTCCATTAATAAATATATTCAGAATCAGAGCAGCCTGCCATGAGTAGACTTGAAAACCATACAAAATTAATTTTCTATAAACTTCTCTCCGACTAAGACATGTCGACAGACATGTTGAACTGGTGTTTAGCGACGTTCCTTATATACCCTGCTCCCGTCTGGGAACACTGTCAGCCCTGGTGTAGGACCCCTAGAAGGAGGTTTTAGATGACCCTAGCAGGAGGGTAATACACTTCTTTTATGTGCTTTCAAAGCTGTTCAGACGTTATTTTCATCAGATTTTTTTACGTGAAAAGCTAGCTGTGGGAGCGAGCTGGTAGCACTACTTTGTTCATCTTTTGCCACCCACGAATATCACCGATGTACAAGTCATGTGATCAATGAAGAAAGCTGAGAATGATCTGTTATCTGCACAGCTTGTGTTAAAGGGGGAAAAGGTGCACAAATGAGGCCTTTTTTTAGGTCTACATGAACTGATTATTACAGCTAAAGTGATCACCTGATGAAAATAAAGTGAATAAAAACGAGTAAAACAAGCATGTGTTTTACCAGCAGGTGTTACTTTGGGTGATGCTGCTGTAGGACTTTTATCACGGCTGCACAAACACTCACACTTCAGTGATAAAAGGAAAAAGCAGTTTTTATCCAGATCATCAGTTTTATCAGAGTTTCTTCATCAATGTCGGCTGTTTAACTTCAGTCGTCACATCTGCTGCTTTTAGGACAGAAATTATCACCATGGAGACGGCTGGTGAGATGACGATGAATTCTGCATTATGATCTAGAACATGGTGGAAATAGTTTAGAACAACATATAGAAGTACATTACATGCTGCATTTACTGACTATTGGACATCTGACGTTTACCCAAGAGAAGGTCAATTAACGGTAAATATTTGTAGCATCGGCTCGTTCTGGTGATACGATGCCGTAAAAACGGGCAGATTTCAGGCAAAATGGTGATTAATCTTGATTCATTTGTTGATTAATCTGATTAAAGTTTCAATCATTTGACAGCCCTAATGTTTTGGCGTTACATTTAAATAAACTTTTTTAATCAATCACTAACTAGAATGCAGTTATACTTAATTGTTTTTAATAAATTAATGTGTAAACAACAAAGTTATTACTGGCGCGTTGCAGAAATCTGAATCTGTCGTTATTTCGGTGAGAGAAGATGATTTGGGCATCTAGCTCCTTTTCACAGCTGAGAACCAAAGCCACCAAAAATGGCTCGGTACAGGAAGGGTCGGTACAGGATTGGTCGGTACGGGTCAGTACAGGAAGGTACAGGATGGGTCGGTACAGGATGGGTCGGTACAGGAAGGTACAGGATGGGTCGGTACAGGATGGGTCGGTACGCATCGGTACAGTAAGAGTCGGTACAGGATGGGTCGGTACAGGAAGGTACAGGAAGGGTCGGTACGGGTCGGTGCGGGAAGGGTCGGTAAAGGGTGGGTCGGTACAGGAAGGTACAGGAAGGGTCGGTACGGGTCGGTACAGGATGGGTCGGTACAGGAAGGGTCGGTACGGGTCGGTACAGGAAAGGTCGGTACAGAATTAGTCGGTACGGGTCAGTACAGGAAGGTACAGGATGGGTCGGTACAGGATGGGTCGGTACGGGTTGGTGCGGGAAGGGTCGGTACAGGATGTGTTGGTACAGGACGGGTCGGTACAGGATGTGTTGGTACAGGAAGGTACAGGATGGGTCGTTACAGGAAGGTACAGGATGGGTCAGTACAGGACGTGTTGGTACGGGAAGGTACAGGAAGGGTCGGTACAGGAAGGTACAGGATGGGTCAGTACAGGACGTGTTGGTACAGGAAGGTACAGGATGGGTTGGTACAGGAAGGTACAGGATAGGTTGGTACAGGATGGGCTGGTACAGGATGGGTCGGTACGGGAAGGTACAGGATGGGTCAGTACAGGACGTGTTGGTACAGGAAGGTACAGGAAGGGTCGGTACAGGAAGGTACAGGATGGGTCAGTACAGGACGTGTTGGTACAGGAAGGTACAGGAAGGGTTGGTACAGGATGGGCTGGTACAGGATGGGTCGGTACGGGAAGGTACAGGATGGGTCGTTACAGGATGGGCTGGTACAGGATGGGTCGGTACAGGAAGGTAAAGGATGGGTCAGTACAGGACGTGTTGGTACAGGAAGGTACAGGAAGGGTCGGTACAGGATGGGTCGGTACAGGAAGGTACAGGATGGGTCAGTACAGGACGTGTTGGTACAGGAAGGTACAGGAAGGGTCGGTACAGGAAGGGTCGGTACAGGGAAGGTCATACAGTTCACGGGTCGGTACAGGACTGGTTAGTAAAGAACTCGGTCCAGGACAAGTTAATATGCATTTATGCATTTTTTTGTGTTTCCACAGTTAAAAACTGGAAAGGGTCTCAATCTTACCGATCCAACCCTAAAGGGTGGAGCTAGACACGCTACGATCCTGATTGGTGGAAAGAATCATCACTTCCGTTGTGACATTTTGTTGTCTAAAGCCAAAAATAAAGACAACCTGCTGGACGTCCACCATTCTCCTCCTCTGGTTCTGGGTCTTTATAAGGTTAACAGGAAGAACCTATCCAGGTTTTCCTTCCTGGTTCTGGTTCTGATGAAGGTTTTTGTTTTAATATGGATCATACTGGATGCCTAACTAGATCATAACTGGACTACAGCGAACTGGGCTGAAGTGGACTAAACTGGACTGGACTGTATGACCTGAGCTGTTGTGAATTGGAACTGTATAAATAAAGTAAGTAAGTAAATGTTTATTTATATAGCACCTTTCAAGGTAAAAATCACAAAGTGCTTCACAATAAGACAAAACACTAAATAACAGTAATACAGAGATAATAAAAACAAATAAAACTAAGTAAAAGCAAGTTTAAAAAGAGGTCATGGAGTCCACAGATCTCAGGCTTAGAGGAAGGAGTTCCAGAGGACAGGAGCCACTGCTGCAAAGGCTCTGTCCCCCTTAGTTTTCAGCCGTGTTGGTTTAACAACCAGCAGATGACTCGATCAGGGACCTGCTGGGCACGTAGAGCTGTAGGAGATCCCTGATGTATTCAGGTGCCTGGTCATGTAGGGCTTGATAGGTAAAAACCAGAATTTTAAAATGCACCCTGTAATAAATGGGCAGCCAGTGCAGCTGGATTATATTAAAATTATAGTTACTAATTAAATGTCAGTTTATTCTTTACTAAGTAATCCGATTACTCTCATCAGTCTCAGGATGATTGACACTGACTTAACTTTTTTACTTCGATGTCTTACCTGTGTGACTTCCTGTACCACGTGACCTCCTGATGCCCAGGTGTGTGTGTGTGTGTGTGTCAGCAGCTTTGAAAACAGTTTTTGGAAACAGGTCTTCCACTGACAGTGCAATAAACCAGAACCGGAACCAGATTTCTGCTGTAGTCCGGGTTAACTCGGAACCGAGCTGGTTTTGACCCATTAGTTCTGAACTCATGAGTCCAAGCCACGCGCGTGAATTCGCGCCTCGCGCTCCCGTTCTGGGACCCACCTGCTTCTTTCACGGACCGCGCGGACTCGTTCTCCTTCTCCTCCGTCTGGTCTCACGTGGATCGGGAAGTGTGACTCAGTTTCCATCATCTGATCCCGCCTCATGATGGAGCTGCTGTCAAGATGGCGGCAACAACACACTAAAACAACTTCCGGTTATCCTCTGAATCTGTTGTTTTTCTTTTCTATCTATCTATCTATCTATCTATCTATCTATCTATCTATCTATCTATCTATCTATCTATCTATCTATCTATCTATCTATCTATCTATCTATCTGTCTGTCTGTCTGTCTATCTATCTATCTATCTATCTATCTATCTATCTATCTATCTATCTATCTGTCTGTCTATCTATCTATCTATCTATCTATCTGTCTGTCTGTCTTCTTCAGCTCTGACTGTAGGAGGTTTTGTGGTCCTGGGTTTAGAATCTGTGGCTTGGACTGATTCACTTTATCTTAACGGTGCTTTATTTTGGCGGTCCCAGCCCTGACCTCCTGACTTCCTGGCTGTAACTGGGGGGAAGTTGGCAGGGTTGCAGCTGGAGGAGGATCTTTCCAGCTCCTCAGGAATCCTGGAATTCCTGGAACAGGAGTCACTCATTAACAAAGGTCAGAGAACTCCAGCTGGAGATCCATAAGTGACTCTGAGTCTGCCAGAGACCATCAGAACAGACCAGCAGCTCCACCAGAGTACCAGACCACAGCTGGACAGTCTGTCTGTAGGTAACACCTTTGTTCCCAGGATAGGGGTCAGATCCAGCTGTCTGGGGCGCCGAAAAGGGGGCGTAAAGGGGAAGGATTCTAGGGGCCCATGACTGACAGGAGCCCAGAAGGGCCTCAATGCAGCTGTAATACTAACAAAATGATCTAAAACTCAACGATAAACTTACAATCACACAAACATTTTAGTTACAAAGCCTTGGTATCACTAAGTTTCTTTGTTTTGGAAACATTTCTGAATACCCAACCCCCTCTGTATTTCCCTTAAATGGTTCAGTCCACCTGCTCCATCAGCTGCTCCACCAGCTGCTCCATCAAAGCTACAGACAGACAGCGAGTGGATGGTAAGACGGCAGGATGCCTCAAAAATCGGGAAGTTTAAAAAGAAAAAGCTGAGACTGGAGAGAGAAGAGAGGGGTGGACAGTACGTCACCCAGTTCTTCCAGAGGCGAGGTGGTCGGTTAGTTAGTTAGTTAGTTAGTTAGTTAGTTAGTTAGTTAGTTAGTTAGTTAGTTAGTTAGTTAGTTAGGTCGGTCTGATGGAAGGTTGTGGAACATCAGCTTCTTGTCTCTTCTAAACTTTGTCCATATAAGCTAGCTCACTTTGCTCCATATTAGCTCATATTCCTGAAGAAACTCTGGATTTGATTCATTTCACTGTTTTAGTCCAATAATCAACGCAGCTAAACGATTAGCAAGCTGCTAAAAACACATCACGCATGTTCGAACAGACACGAGAGCAGCCGAAGCAGATGCTGCCAGACCCCCTCCCCCCTCGAACACGCCCCCCTCCCCTCCTGAACATGTCCAGGTGACCATGAGGAAGGATTTCAGCAGCTGAGAGTTGAATTAATAGATTATTGTGGAGAAAAAACATTATAAAACAGAAAAAATGGTTCTGAGTTATTAATAGTAAATAAAAAATGTTTGTATTTATTTTAGACTGATTTGAACGGTTCTCAGCTGTCTCTGTAACGTAGGTCAGGTCAGTAGTTTGGACTCATCCTGCTTTCCAGTAGGAACATTTCTAGAGCAGCAGACTGGGTGACGGCTTTCAATCCAACCAGAGAAATATTTACATTTTCTAGAAGATTAACCAGCAACAAGCATATAGCATCATATATGTTTCCCCACTAATCTAAAGCTTCACCTGTGAGTCTGCAGATGTGGAGATAAATTAGACTTCATGTGTTGCTACATGAGGGAGACGATGACGTGGAGGATTGGTAGTCAGATCAGTTTCCCTTCACTTTGTGGGTGAAATCACTGAAAACAGCTTTAAGTAAAACAAATAGGTGGAGGCCACCAGAAATAAGGATTGTGCTGCTGTTACACATGACATTACATAACTGGAGATATTATATAACAGAACAGCTGATAGAACAGAAAGCTGGACTTCAGGACTTGATAAGTGGTTTTCCAGGGAGAAAACTCCACGTTGGCTCTTGGTGAAAAACGCTGAGTCAGGACAGTGATGGTAAATGGGATTACAAGCATGACTCAGCAATAGTGCACCTTTACCTCTCCTTGATATCTTATTACACAAAGTTCTACCTTTTTAAATGTGATTATTTAACTTAAAGACGCGTCCAGCTGTTGTTTGGCTGTAAATCTCCACAGTGGTTTGCTTGTGACCGTTTTACATTCAGTTCATATAAAACAATAAACCATGTGAGGTCCTAGTTTCTGTTTCTGAGCCTCATTTATTTTACTTCTAATTTTATTTATTTGTTTTTATTTATTCATTTTTGCTGCCTCTTGTTCAGTGATAATGTTCATTATCGTCACAATAAATCATAAAAAACGAGCGGCCATTTTGTTTTTGATGATGTTTTAGCTGAGATTTGATTTGTTTCTCCACAGATTATAAATGCATTTCATTTTCATGGAAGAGGTTATTGTGTATTTAAGTTTTGTATTTTAAGTAATTGATTTTGAGATAATTGTTTGATTAAAAAAAAGAGAGATGGGTTTAGTTAAAACTAAATGAACTTCATTGTATTTTTAGTGCTTCTCCTACCAAGTAGCCTAACTGTCATGTTTTCTTTTCACAAATAGGTATGATGGTCAAAATATCATTAAAATGGCTCATTTTCATGAGCGCCCCTGCCTGTTGTGGCCCAGATCCAGCTGTGGCTCCCACCAGAGGACTAGAGTCTTTAGTTGATCTTTGAAGTCGACTAGTTAAGCCAATTTACATCTATTCTATTCTATTCTATTCTATTCGATTCTATAGTCATTTATCAGACACTTTTATCCAAAGCGACTTACATTTGAGAGTAAGAACAACACAAACAAGAATTCAAACAAGATGGACGTCATCATTAAGTTGTAGTCAGACTGCTGGAGTCCAGGTGGACCAGGTGCTGTCATGTAGTGCTAGAGGCAGTGTGTATCTTTTTTTTTATTATTTAGTAAGTAATTTTGTTTAAATACAAGATCACGATTTCATCAAACATCATCTTGGGCGTAAGTGCAGCAGCTTCTTCAGTACCTGGTTGAACCAAAGATCTGGACAAATCTTTCTACCTCATTCTGAGTAGAAGAGTTAAGCTAAGTGTGGAAATGCTCCTTAAACAGCTGAGTCTTTAGCTTGCTTTTAAAAGTGGATAAGGACTCTGCGGATCGGACGGAGTTTGGTAGATGGTTCCACCACCGGGGAACAACAGAGGAGAAGAGTCTAGCTACTGATGTGGCGCCACCTTGTGGTGGGAGCACTAGGCGTCTTTCACTGGCAGAGCGTAACTGTGGAGAGGGAGTGTAGCTCTGGATTAAGGAGTGGAGGTAGACCGGAGCTGTTTGGGTTATTGTTTTGTAAGCCAGAAGCAGAGCTTTGAATCTGATGCGCTGCAACTGGAAGCCAGTGGAGAGCGATTAGCAGCGGAGTGACATGAGCTCTTTTGGGCTGGTTGAAGACCAGACGTGCTGCTGCGTTCTGGATCATCTGCAGAGGTTTAACTGAGCATGCAGGCAGGCCAGCCAGTAAGGAGTTGCAGTAGTCAATGCGTGAAATGACCAGAGCCTGGACCAGGAGCTGGACCGTGTGTTCAGTCAGGTAGGGTCTGATCCTCCTGATGTTGTAGAGAGCAAATCGGTAAGATCAAGCAACCGAGGCAACATGGTCCTTAAAGGTCAGCTGGTTGTCTACCATGACACCAAGACTCCTGGTAGAAGATGTAGATGTAAATCAGTTAGTTGTGATGTCATCATGACATCATCGACAATGAAATGAAAATCCCCATAAAGAAAAGTTAAAATGTGAAGTTATTTATATAAAGTGTGTGCTCCACACAGACACACACACACACACACACGTGCTTTGTTTCCAACATGCTGTAGTGTCCGTGCAGCGCGACCTACTGCCACCTTCTCAGGTCCGATCGTAGTTCTGCACACTTTCTGATGCAAATGTGTGCAAAGTCGCATCTTATCATTAGAAGGTTTAGTCGTAATTCTTAAGGAACTTTTAGATCAATCAGACGTTCATTTGGAACAAGTGCAGCTTTTAAGTCGACTTTCCATCAAACATAGTCAGTGTGATTTAATCTTTATTTGAAAGATCTAAACAATTTCCACAAATCTGAAGAGAGTTGTGTCAAACAGCCGGGGGTCTGAAGTCTGACCACGCTGTTACAACTCGACATGTTTAGTTTCAGCGTTTGTAAAAGTGGTTTAAGACGACGAGTTTCCACTCAGATTTCTAGTAAACTCACCTAATCCGGATTAGAGTGCAGGACTGGCTGGTGTGAATGGACCCCAGGGAGCTTTTATAGTTTATAGTTGAAGGTAGAACTGTATCCGGACCCCAGGAACCGAGAACAATCCCAGCTTCTAGCAGTGTTTCTTAGCCCTGGTCCTGCATGTTTTACATGTTTCCAACTCCAGCACACCTGTTACACCCACCAATGAGCAGGGGTGTCAATCTCCGGTCCTCGAGGGCCGCTGTCCTGCAGCTTTTAGATGTTTCCCTGCTTCAACACACCTGGTCAGATAAAATGGATCCAACAGTTATTTTCTGCACAACAACCCATTAATATGAGCCAGGTGTTGAAGCAGGGAAACATCTAAAACTCCGGGACGGTGGTCCTGAAGGACCAGAGTTTACATCCCTGATCTCTGGATGTCTCTAGCTCAGCTCAGATCCACATCTTCCCTCATATCACAAATACACCTTCAAGATCTCCAAGATTCCCCATAAATCCAAACATTCCACAACCACGTTTAACCATAAACACAACCCCTGAAATCTAGACCCACCGAGACCCCACAAAGACCTCTGAAACTCTCTAGAATCTCCTAAAGAACCACGAGCCAAAATAAAATGAAAAAAAATCACAGTTGAATAATTCTGCTTTAATTCAGCTTCTAAACCAGACAGCGGTTCCAAGCCAGTTCAGAGGTCTGTCTCCAGTATCACCTCCTCCCAGTAGTCCTTAAAAAGAGACACGTTGGACTTATTCTGGCAGAACTGCTGCAACCCTGACCAAACAGCTGGGTCCAGGTAGCTGTGGCAGACCAGGTAACCTCGGACGCTCGGCAGCAGCGCTCTGAGCTGAGCCAGAAACACGGCGCAAACCGGAGCTAAACGCCGGCCAAAGATGTTGATATTGATGCGCAGGGCGTCGTGGCGATAGGGAACAGCGTACGGTGGCGTGCACAAGCTGAGGGCTGAGGGTTCAGACTCCTGGTCTGTGATGTAGGTCAGCCCCCTGCGGCGCAGCACCTCCAGGTTGGCCTCCACCGGCTTCAGAGGCTCCCAGTCATTGATGATGGTCTTTCCAGGCAGCAGGTTGGAAACCACGTGGTCGCTCAGGATCAGGGTCTCCGCCTGCTGCTGGCTCAGAGTAACTGGACCCTGAGAGCTGGTCTGATGGAGTCTGGACTGCAGCTCGGCGATGAAGGGTCCGAGGTTGGCCGCCTCACAGCACAGAGACAAGATGGCCTGCAGAGGGCGACAGAGTCAAAGCAACTTCACAACCGTTAACCCGTCAGCATGCAGACATGTTTCCAGCCTCAGCTGTCAGAGTGTGAGGCGAAATGCTGTAAAATGAAGGTGTCAACAGATAAAGCAGCATAAAGGCCGACCAGAACATCGAGCTACCATGTGATGAAAATATGAGCTGATAGTGAATCTGATGCAGCAACACGTCTGGAAAACGTTGGAACAGGAGCAACAAAAGGCTGGAAAAGCCCATCTTTCCATCTGAGAGACTCTGCCTCTCTGAAATGCTCCTTTTATACCAGTCATGTTACTGACCTGTTGCCAGGTAACCTGGTTAGTTGTCCAATGCTCCTCCAGGTGTTTCTGGTTTGTACCAGGTACTTTTCCAGCCTTTTGTTGCATCACACGGTAAAATGTCTGTGACATACTGATCTTCCACACAGCATCCCATCTCTTCTGGGGTTCAGGTTACTCAGTGTAAGATGTGTTGGATATAATTAGAAACATGCAGAAGCTTCACAGTCGAACTTTGAACCAGAATATTGCGGATGAAATCCTCTGTGACTGTGAGGAGTCATCGTGGCTTCTCTAACGATGTCGCTGCAGCTTAAAGGACACCACAGCATTAAAGACTTAAAATGTCCACCTTTGAGCTGACTGCCATCTCTTCTTCTATACTCATTAACGTGAATCTTCATAAACGTCCGTCACACTCAGCAGGGATGGACTCGCCTGATCTGCTGATAAACCTCCTGTTTTATCAATCATTAACACCTCTCTGTTCAGGTCCCCATTCCTCCTGCCAGACATGGTTTAAATGAGTCCCTAACTAGTGGAAAAGGTCCCTTCTTTCCACAGTTCTGGGGTGAATTCCGCATCCTGGACTCCAGTCTTGGTCTAGGACATGTTAGACAGTTCTGCCCTCCTGATTGGCAGATTGTTCTTTCTTGGCTTCAACCTGATCAAAAATGCTGTTTCAGTTCTTTGGGATATCTTTGTTGTCTCTGACACAGTTCATATGTCTTCAGGTCCAGGTCCTTCCTTCAAGGACGACCAGTCTCCGTTCAGTAACAACACAAAGAAAATAGAAAATATCAAAACTCTGGAAGACTTTAAAAAAGATAAACCTGAGAATAACTGGCAGGTCCCTATCTGTAGATCTTTAAGGCTTTAAAATGTGAGCAGGTGGCGGAGGGCTGGATCCGTCTCTAACGAGTCTCTCTGCAGCCCTGAATCATTTCCGAGTATGCAGGATCGCTGCCAGCAGGGCACACATCAAAACATAAAAAACTGTTCATAGATCAGAAATAATATTTCATCACATTAAGCTGAAAAAAACAACATGAACATGTTTGATGGGAACAAAACTCCAGACTGAAGAGAGCTGATACAAGCAAACAGGATCGTCCAGCATGAAACGCAGCGAGACGACCTGCTGAGTCTTCAAACCATGGAGGAGGATGTTTCAGTCCCAGAGAAGTAAAATCAAACAGCTATCCTGTATAAACCCCACCAACCCCGATCCATCCACTGCAGACCTCAGCAGTTTCTGCCGGCCTCGGCCTGAGGGCCTTTCTCCTCCTCGGGTCACGCTGCGCTCGTACAGGTTATTCTTCTTGTGTAAATCAAACTGACTAAACAGCTTCAGGGCAGAGAAAAAAGGATGAACTACTTCCTGATTAGTCCATTTTAAGTACGATTCCCATAAGTTCATCTGGAATTTTAATTTTTTTAGTCGAGATTTTGACGAATTGAACTGACGGGTATCTGTGATTTAAAGCTTCTTTCCTGGATAACGCAAAAGGATCTATGACCCTACATAGGTCAGCTTTTTAAGGTTTCTAGAGCTGAACTCGCATCTAAACTGTGGAAATATTCAGACAAGGTCTCACATCTTCCTGAACAACAGTTTTTTGCCTTGTTTGGCCTTTAAAGCCCCGTTTCCACTGAGCAGTCCGGTTCAGGTCGGTACGCTACTGTTTCCATTATAAAAAGGGCCCATACAACCGAACCACGGTACGGTTAAGGCGGCGATACTGGCGGACAGACAAACGTCACTGCCCACGACCAAAGCCAGCGCGAAACAACTTTGCCGCTCAGTTCAGCTGGACGCTGGAAAGACAGCAGGAAAAGGAAGCCTGCAACAGCCGTAGGTCTGGTCCTACGATGCAGCATGTATCGTTTGTACCAAGAACCAAAAGCCTTGTTGTCCTTGCACTAGTATGACACCACGCTAGGCATGTGGTCAAAACCCCGCCTGCCCAGTGGCTGAACTGAACCGGCTGGACCATTGTAAAACTTCCGAACCGGACCAGCCGGGACCGAACCGCTCAGTGGAAACGGGGCTTAATTTCTTCTGGAAGTAGGAGTGACTGCAGGGAATACTTCTGTAAGGTCCTGGTGATGGAGGGATGAGGAGATGAGTCATCCCAGTGTATAGCTGAGAGTCACGCACCTCTTTAGCAACCAGCCTGTACTTCGCCAGCGTTTGTGGTGAAGGCTGGTCTCCTCGGCTCAACCTGGCAACACAGACTTCTGGGTGGTGGCGGCGGACGTAGTCGCTGACGTGCCTCTGGAGGGCGCCAGCGATGCCGCTGCCCCTCAGATCAGGAGCCACTCTGCGACCCTGAAACACCACAGACTGCCCACCGTCCACCAGCAGAGCAGATTCCAGCCCCACCTGCAGGCGTAAACACAGATACGCTGAATACATGCTGTTCATTTAGGTCGTATCTGTTTTATGTCGTCTCAGGAAGTCAGCGGATCCAGGTCCGAAAATATACTTTAATCATGTATACACATGTTCATCATGGCTGTCTTTTGTATGTTGCGTTTGTTTGAAGCGCTGTTTGTGCACATCTTCAGAAACTGAAGCAACGTGTTAATAAGCTGCAATATTCCAGTAACCAGTAGGGGGCATCGCAGGGACCAGTTAGACCAGATGAAAGGTCACAGCGTTCTGGTTTAGGGTCATTACAGACCATCCACCATGCCACTGACGTATTGTCTAAATGAACCAATCACTGACCTCCTCTTTTATCTCCATGTTCATTGTTTTCTTTCTATCCAACAAATTCAGTATGTCTATCTGGTCTGAGTTCTCTGGTGCCCCTGGTGGAATCCTCCAGTAACAACAGTAGGAAACAAGCCAGGATGACGACAGCTGGAATGATGATGGAGCTGATTGGCTACGAGAATCAAAGGTTAAACTGGAAAACTATTCTCAGCCTTAAGCTCATAAATTCAGATCGAGTATTTTGAGGATGGATCCAGCTTATTTATGAAACAGTATCAGTACTGGTGAAACCGGCCTCGTATCGGTATCAGATCTGTACCAAGCCTTCCAGTATTGCACCACCAAGCACAACCTTTAGGGTGGTAGAGGTTTTAGAGAGGAGGTGATCTCTGGACAGCTGAGTCTTCAGAGAGGAACATCCTGCTCTGTTCCACCATCATAGAACCACATGGAGAACAATCTGTACTGAAACGACGTCCTTGAGAGGACTATGGTGGTCCAGAAGGACCAGAACCCTGTATGACTGAAGAACCAGAATCTCTCTGAATTGGCTTGGACATGGACAGCTAGAGGAGGGAAATGTGACCTTTTTGGTTGGAACAACAGCTGGTCCACCAGGTTCTGGACCATCTGAAGGGGTTTTACTGAAGGTCTGTCACAGAGTTTTGGTGGTTATGAATCTTTCTGTGTAGAAATTGGGAGGCTGAATGATGTTTTAAGGTGGGGGATCCTTTCAGGGTCTGTGGTGAAGCTGGTCTTAACATTTGATACGGCATCAGTTGGCCATGAGACTAACAGGCAGGAAGCTTACCACTCTGCTCTTCATCCTGGCAATAAAGACGACCCTTCCAGGCTCCTGCAGCCAGCGGTGATAGAAAGCCGACATGTAGTCCAGCCCGTTGTAGTCCTCAGAGGTGCAGAGCTTCAGGACCTGCAGCATGAAACAGAGATTTGTCAGCACAGCAGCGTCTGAGAGTCACGATGCTGCAACAAGGCTAAAATGCTCTCATGCTGATGTCTGGTGGTAAAACGTAAAGTTTGGACCTGCTGAAAGTCCTGCTCCTCCGCCAGGCTGAACTCCAGATCACAGTCTACAGACATCCAGATCCTGGTCTGGTTTACAGCTGATGCAGGAGATTCTTCAGAGCTGCTGAAAGCCAGAAAACAGGCAGTTTCTGTGGCCTCCTGCAAGGATTTGGAAAGTTTCTGGTCCTGGCGACACTTCAGCCAGGAAGCTGGACTGCAGGTCGATGGATTATAAAAAAAAAAAAAAAAAAAGAACATGAGGAGATGCGTTCAAGGTCCACAACGCTGCAGCTGTCAGTTTTTATAATGTGAGAAATATTTAACACAACCTGCGTCCCCCAACAGAAACTCATTCATCACTGTCTGCTTCTGACTTTAACAAATCCAGCTAACTGTGCTCAGAAATGAAGACTAACTTTACTTTCTTCCACTGACACTTTATTTTCATCTCTGGTGCTAAATAAAAGCTGAAAAAACAAAGAATATCGTTGAATGTGTAAAATGTGATGATTTTCTCACCAGAAACAAACAGACTTTACAAAGAACAAACTTCATTCTACAGGTGCCTCTGAACGCACCTCTGCAGGCTTTCCATTGGTTCCCTGTGTCCAATCAGGTTAAACTACAACCTGCAGTAACTAAACAGTGACACCTGCTGGCCGAGTTGTGGTACTGCAGCTGGACTTAAAGTTCTCGTGTCACCAATGTCCCTCTGATCTCAACTAAGCCAGCATTCAGCCAGAGTGGGATGTGGAGGAAGTTTCTCCTCATCTGTCACCTAAAAAACAAGATGTCATCCCAGCTGATGAAGCTTTTTAACCCAAACCTTCACATGAAAGCTCAGAGGAACGTCTGTGAGTGGGGTGGGGTTATCAGAGGTAATAAAAGCACTGATGGAGCGCCAGTTCTCTACAGGCAGATGAAACCTAAAAACAGCCCACAGACCTACAGAAACTCCAGGTTCAGACTTTAACATGTCCAGATCTTCAGCTGTAAACATCCGGTCTGATCAGTCCTCCGTGTCCCGACTCCGCCTGTATGAAGGAATAAAACTTGTCTCCACAGCTGCGTCATGTGTTCATGCAGAGATGATTCACAAAGAAATTCTTTTTATTTTTTTGCTTTTATTAACAGAATGAAAAGTAAAAGCAGAGAACAAAGGTCTGACATTTAGACAGAAACAGAATCTCTACAGGCCGAGTTCCTGGAGCAGGAATAAACGTTCCCACCTGGAAACTTTGCCTTTCACACCAGAAGTAAAGATTTCATCCCAACAGCTCAGATTCATATGAAAGAGTCACAAACAGCGGTTCCCAACCTGGGGGACGATGATGGATGAAAAACAGACACTGAACCAAACAAAGAATTTAAAAAAAGGCAAGAAAAGATGGCGAGACCACTGTCCTGGTGCGGCCCAGCTGGTCTGGACCCGGACGGTGGTGGGTAACGAAGCGAGACCAGAGCGTGTCAAAACATCCGTACGTAACAGTGAAGGGAGAAGAAAGTGAGGTGTCCGTCCGGAGACGCTCATCCTGTCCATCAGTTCATAAAGAAGCAACCCGATTAGTGGAAATAAGAACGCTGCACGGCGGAGTGGCGGTTAGCTCCACGGCCGTTAGCTCGGCGGCCGTTAGCTCCATGGCCTTACAGCCGGGAGGTTACCGACTCCCGGGAAGGGTTGGACTACACCCGAAGCTACCTTGGGTTTTGGGGGAATCAGCTCCTGGTTCTGATTGGATTAGTGACATTTTCCCCAAACCTAAGAATGAGTGAGACGTTAGCATGAACCCAGTCAGAACGCCACAACCAGAACTACCCAGAAGAAAAAGAAGATTTATTATTTAAGCAGAAACTTTAAAGCTTCAGTCCTGGAGATCATGCATCCACCCTGGTGTTAGGAGCCAGATTTACCGAACACGCATGTCCATGTGGTGAAAACGTAACCACAGCTCAACGTTCGCTTAGCACGAAGA
This sequence comes from Melanotaenia boesemani, assembly GCF_017639745.1. NCBI lineage: Eukaryota > Metazoa > Chordata > Actinopteri > Atheriniformes > Melanotaeniidae > Melanotaenia > Melanotaenia boesemani. The sequence continues at coordinate 1,182,522 of NC_055687.1, read as the reverse complement.
CTGAGTTCAAAAACAGTCGCCTGGGCCTTTTCTGTAGAGCTAAGCTAACGATCAGCTAGCTGTAGCTTAATACTGACCACGTCTGATCAGCCCTTTGAGAGTCTGGGACAATAACTGGTTTAGTTTTCGTGCACCACTACCAGTCCTAACAGGAAGTCCAGTCTATCTGACTACATTTCATCGGCGTGAGCCAGTTTAGTCGTGTCATGGCCGCCCTCCGTTTCAGTCTGCCCGGCAACAACAGCTGAGACGATCCCTGATTGGCTCGATTCTCCACCAGCAGCTGCATTCTCCAGCTGTTTTATTGGTTCCTGGAGGGCAGCTGGATGTCCCGATTGGCCGGGCTCAGAGGGTGGCGGCGAGGAGTCGGAGAGGACCGCTGGTCCGTCATTGGCCGTCGGCTGAGAGGAGGATGGATCCGTCAGGATGTTTCTGGAAATAACTGGAGAGAGATCAGCGTGGTCAGACCTGGTGTTTGTTCGTCTGGTTTAAACAAACGCTTCAGGTCGGACATGAACTTCCACCAAAGCAACTGCATGCTTTTCTCTTTCCTTTCACTTTCCTGAGATTATAAACAGTCTGATTTCATTTTCGGCCGTTCAGAAAACACATTTTTACTCAGATTTCTTTCTGATCATTTATCAACAAAATGTTGAGAATCGGATGAATTTTGGTTCTGATTTATGTTTCACACCCTGAAATGATGACGTTTTCTTTTCTAAACCAAATAATGACTCATTTAATAAAAAGGAAGCCGATCAATAAGTGAATCTTAGTGACCCGCTTTGCCTCCGACTGGCCGACCTTTCCTCTGGGACACATTAAAGCGGTTTGTTGGGGACAGGAAGCGGTGCAGAAGCTACCGACCTCCTGTTGGTCTGTAGTCGTCGTCTGCAGGCGGACGGCGGCTGAACGGGCTGAAACTCGGCAGGATGATGAGACTCAGAGACACCAGGATGATCTGAGGACACAAAGTCCGACAGCTGTTAATCCCCACAGCGCCCCGCCGGCCTGGCAGAACAGAAAGCAGTCTAACTGGACTATGATGGGCTGGAAGGGTTTCGTACCAGTAAACAGGTGCTGGTCTGAGCTCCTTTACTGACCGTCTGCTTGATGAGGGACTGAAGCTGCCTGAGCTGAGCCAGCAGAGACCTGAAAAGCCACAAACACGACACAGTTTACTTTCTCTACAAGTCAAGACCAGAAAACTTTAAAAAGGTTTGGCTCTGAACCAGGAGCAAACATTCCTCCAACCAGCCCACCACTGAGCAGTAAAGGCAGTTCCTACGTGTTGTGTTTCTCCAGCTGCTCCACCGTCCGCTGCAGCTCGCTGTTCTGAGCCGAGCACGCCGCCGCCCTGCGGACACACATCCCGTCACACTTCCTGTCTTCACATAAAAACCAGTTCATGCTGCGAACAAAGGGCTCAACTTTCCAGGAAATTCATTCTTTTTAATAGTTCTGGTGCGTTCCAGTTGTCCTCAGAACTCGGAATTCTGAGGAATTTTTCCCAGAAATGACAAAGTGATCTCTTTTTTCCGAGCGGCAAACGTGAAAGTTTCCGAGGATCCCGAGATTTCAGATTTAAAGATGGCCGCACCCAGAACGTGCCGCAGTACGTCGGTGGTTAAAGTCCTGATATTTGGTGTCGTGAGGTTTCTCTACTGATCCTCACCGGCTGCTGTTGTCATGGCGACATGTTCACGCCGGGTTGGGATTTTCTACTTTCATACGCCGCTCACAGACCCGGCTGCTCTGGAGGCAGCCATTTTATCCGAGATGGAAGCCAACAACCCGCTGAGGACGTCGCAGGCAGCCGGAACGCCGGGACATTTTCACACGAAGGGGAAAACGTGACGTTTTCTAAACTTTGATCCAAAAAGTCACAAATTCATGAGAAACTGCTCATTAAAACCTTTTTAATGTTGATTCTTATTTTAGTTTAATTTATTGGTTTATTTGTATTAATCTACTAAGAATTTGCTTTATATATTTTATTTGTTATTTATTTATCTTATGTTTACATTTAATTGTATTTTGGCTCATTTCAGTCTTTTTATTTTCCTTTTTATATAATTGTGAATAAATTTAGTTGATAAGAAGCAAACACGAAGCTGATGTTTCTGGAAGCTGAGAGACTAAAAAATAAATCACAAAACTTTTGTTTTTTTCTGAGAAATGAAGTGATGGTAAAATAAACTTCATGATGTCACAGCATCAAGAATAAATAACTAGAGGAATGTCCTCTCTCAGCTTCCGTAGACGGCTTCATGTCTCAGAAACCTGGACTGGATCCTGTTCCTGCTGCTGTTTTCAGGTCTGAACCGGACTCTTCCTCCATCACCTGCTCTCCAGCCCGTCGATGTACTCCTTCCTCCTCCGCCGGCTGTCCTGAGCCGACTGCTTGTTGCGGATTTTCCTCCGAACCTTCTTCAGGATTCGTTCCTCGGCCTGCAGGAGAGAACTGGTTCAGAACCAGCAGCAGCTTCTATCTACTGGTCTTCAGATGGTCTGAGTCTGACCTTCGTCAGAGGAAGGTTGCTGGGAAGACAGACGCCCTCCTCCGTCAGGAGCTTCTGCTCCTCCTCCGTTAGATGGAGCTCTGGGTACAGCTGCAGGGGGAGAGGAAGGAGGAAAAAGAAAAGAAGACAAAAGATGAGTAGAATAATAAAAAGATCAGAAGGAGAAATGCAGGGATGAAGAGGAGGAGAAGGTGAACATGTAGAAAGACAAGAAGAAGGAATATGAGGAAGAGGAGGAGAAAAAGAGGGAGAAGAAGGTGTGGATGAATAAGACATAGGACGAGAAGAAGGAAAAGATGTCAGGAAAACAGGAGAAGAAGAAGATGTGGTCATCCTGACACACAGACTTCCTGTCTCACCAGGTTTGGGTGGTCCGGGTCGGCGGCGGTCAGGTCACCATCAGGTCCTGAAACCGCCGGCAGCTCGTTAACGATGCAGGCGTCTGGCAGCAGCACCTGAGAGCTCCACTCACCTGGAGGCGGACGAGGCGTTCAGGTGTAATCTGACAGCAAGATTTTACTCTGGTTGTGGTTCTGAACCGGTTCCTGGCAAAACCAGACTCACCCAGCTCGATGGAGACCACATTCTCATGTCCGGGTTCTGTCTTAGCTCTGTCCAGTCTGCTGATGTCATAAACCACCTGGTAGATGGTCGCCGAAGCAGGCTGGCTTGTCGCTGCAACGATGGGTGTCACCATGGCGACGGGACTCTGGACAACAGCTTCCTCGGAGATGCCGCTGTCGCTCTCGGACGAGGGGTCGGCCGGCAGTCCGCAGTCAAACACCTGGTTTGGATCAACGCCATGAAGGACGTCTTCTGATTCGCTGTCGTTGAGCGTCTGTGGAGTTAGGTGATCACATGTTAGCAACAACACAACAAAAACCCACCGGCTCCGCCCCGTAGTTTCAGAGGACATGCATATCGCTACTACCCGAAGAACACAAACTACTTCATACCCGCTGGTTTCTACAGGTTTACACGTGGAGCCCCCGCGCCGCCATGTTGGCCCCCCTTGTTCAGCATCGACATGCTTCCGCTGGCTCACATCACGGAAACAAACCAACTTTGGTTTCATGGTTATGCTGATGACACTCAGCTCTACATTACTGTCTCACCAGGGGACTCTGGTCCCACACAAGCTTCAACTTGTGTCTGGGTCAGAAGTTTCTTCAAATAAATGAATATAAATCTGAAATGATTGTGTTTGGAATCAAAATTTAGTCTCTCTGTTAGAGTTTCTAACTTTCACAAAGAGCTGCAGGGCCGGAAGGTCTGGATTTTGATTTGCTGTTTATTTGCTTGAAGCCATGAATATCAGTGAGTTTGTGTCAGTTTTCCAAGAAACAAGCAGATTAAAGAAAAATCTAATCATGTGTCCAAGGTTTCAGAGAACTGCTTTGACCTCTTTCCAGAAACTTTTGGACTACAGACCATGTTTATGTTCATCGTCTGCAATATTAAGTTTAGTATTTTTAGAGCCATAAATATTTATTTTATCCCTGAATTTTTTATCCGTCTCGGGTCTTTATTTCCCACATAAATAAGCTCCAGACTTGCAAATAATAATAAAATCTTCTAAATCCAACATTTTTTATTATCTTCCAGAAAGACAGGATTCCTTCTCTGGCCCATAATCTGGATTTATGGTCTAGTAATGCTGGACCACCAAGATCTAGTCGTTTTCTGACCACTTCCAAGGAAAGGGTTTTGGTTGTGGAACTGGGAATCTTTGGGAAGCCGGTCCAGATAAAGATAACTCAAGGTCTTCCTGGATTAAAGCAGCACATAAGAGGCCGGATCTGTGCTGAGCTGGGAGTCTGGTCGGTTTGTTGGTCCACAAAGTTTCATTCCATTCATTCCACAAATATAATCTGAGAAATGACAGCAGAGTAAATCTGACACGACCAGGACATAAAAAAACAGTTCATATCTTTCAGCCAATCACCTGTCAGTAACCATACCATCGGTGGCTAAGGTGACTCGTCATGTGACCCGCTCCCCACCCTCCTCTGTACTCACACAGTCGGGGTCTTCCACCCAGTCCTGCAGGGGTTTCTCAGTGTCGTTCAGGATGAGATCGGAGCAGGAAAACGGAGCGTGGAGCTGCCAGCTTCCTGCCGCCACGTCTCCCAGGAACAGCTCGCCACTCTCTGCATCCATCCCCTGTAACGGCAGTGATCAGGTTAGTTTAGCTCTGATTGGCAGCGGTGGTTGCCATGGTGACGGTAAATGCAGGATCCTGTCTGACTGACTCTCGAGGAAGAAACTGACTCACAAATCGACCAATCACAAGGGAGCACTTCTGCGTAACTGCGCTGCGTAGCAGGGGCGCAGGTCGAGTCAGGAAGAGGTGACGTAGGCGGAGCGAAAGGCGGTGACACCGTGACCAACCACCCGCAGACGTATGAATCCAGCTTAGCAGACGAGGTTCTGGTTCCAGGTGGTGCTGGACTCATTCGTACAACGGAGGGATTTTTACTTTCATTTGTTACATAAAAAAATGATCCATTAACTGAAAACATGACACATTTACTTTTCTTAACAGATTTAACACCAAAAACAAATATATTTCCATAAATTAATGAATTACCTGGAGAAATATTTTAAAAAAAAAATGAATTTATTAGCTTAAAAAATTATAAAACTCAAAAGATGAAAAATTCATTTCTAGAACTTTTATATTTGTTGAAAACATTAGTGAATAATTTATTTAAATATTTAATTTGCTACTTAAAAACATTCAGAATTATTTTTAATTCATTTATAACCTGAAGACATGAGACATTTTTTATTTTATTTTAATACTACAAACATTTATGTTAATTAAACAAATGTTTCCCTGTTTGGCCAAACCAGCTTAAAACTACCATCAATAATAAAAAGCAAACACCAGAATATCCCCGAATATCAGGAGTTCCTAGTGTGGAGGTTAAAATGAGAAATCTGGAGCTTCAGCTTCATGCAGACGACCCCAGACGACCCCATGCTGGAACTGGACCCATCACATCACCATCTGATTATAATCTGGATTATTTCCCTGATAATATCTAACAATCACTCTGATTGGCTGATAACTTCTGGAATCTTCCAGAAACTTATTTATAGCTCAGTTTCGAATAAATCTGATTACAGGGAACCTGATTATAACAATACCTTCAGACGACGACGAGGATGATGATGATGATGATGATGAGCAATGTGATGGTAACACCAGAGAATCAACACAAAGCACACGGATCAGGAGGTGGAGCTGCAGGAGGACATCCTGGTAGACACACCCGCAAAAACACACATAAAACACACACACACACACACACACACACACACACAGCATGGGCCTGATCAGAAACATGATCAACATGTTCTCAGCTTCCATCAGATCAATACACCACCAAGGTACGAGTCAGAAATGAAAACACACGTCAACATTTACACCAATCACAGCGGGCCGGGTCTCTCAGGAGGCGGGGCTTAAACATCATCTCTGACATGAATCAGACGTCTGGAACAGAACCAGGATCTGAGGAGAGGAGTCGAGTTAGTATAGAAGAAGAAACTGGTTCTGGTTCTGGATCTGATTTCAGACTAAACCGGGTCCTGGAGAGATGTCACAAGCATCTGATTGAGCATCAGATCTGGCAGTCTGGAAACTCCACTGCAGCGATGAAGAGACGTGATCTGGTCCTGGACCTGAAGCCAGGACTTAAAAGTCCAGTTTAGTTTTAAACCAGAAGCAGATAAAAGCACCGGAACGAGGACGCTGGTCTGGAAAGACTCCAGATGAAATGTTCCGCATCTTGTCTTTCTGCTTCACCGATGATCCTGGTCTGGATCAGACCGGTTGCCATGGTAACGCTGTCGGGACTCACTTCAGCCACGGTCATGGACCAAAACTCAGATGATCCAGATTTATAGAAATAAGCCAGACTTCAATCACCCCCTTCCTGGACCACTTTAGAAAATCACAGCAAAGTCAGAGATGAAGGCATGAGGACTCTAGACCAGGATTCTGGACCAGGACTCTGGACCAGCAGACCCTGGACCAGGACTCCAGTAAAATGAATCTCTGATCTGGTTTCTGCTGCTGCAGGACCGTCTTTTATTTTACAGAGAAAAGGTGAAACGATCAGAAACTGATCAGCAGGTTCGTTTACCAGAATCTGGTCCTGGTTCCGGCTGAACCAGGACCAGATTCTGGTCCAGATTCTGGTCCTGGTTCCGGCTGAACCACCACGAACACTAAAGAAACTTTCTAACAAGTAAAACCTCCAGAACTTTCCTGGAATCAGAGTTGTGTTTATTCTCAATAAGTAAAAAACATTATTTTCTTCCTTCAGTCTTTTCTGCCTGGAATCCACAAACTTTCCAGGACTTTCCAGGCCCCTGCCCAGCAGTCTGAAGGAGGCCTGATCCTGGTTCACCCGGATCCACGGGTTCGTATACTCACCGCTAAGAGTCCGACTCCTTCTCTGGACCTGCTTCCGGTCCGGACGGTCCGGTTCTTCAGCCCGGAACGCTGTCCAACAACAAGTCCACCACGCTGCTGGGTCAGAGCAAGTCCAGCTGGACTGAAACGCTTCCTCCTCTTCCTCCTCCTCCTCTTCCTCTCCTCCGGTGGACGGCAGCTTACGGCGTCACGTGCAGGTGTGCCGCCACCTGCAGGAGGGGAGACTTCCGGTGCGACGGAGAGACAAAAACAAAAAGTTTAATCACAAAAACCGAAAATAAAAAGAAGAAAGTAAAAGTACGGAGTCCGGGAAGGGCCGAAAGAGCATCAACTTAAATTTATCGGCAGGTTTAATTATTTAATTATTTCCTGCCTGAAACAAAAACTTCACTCGTTTAAATTCATTTATTATCTAAAATCTGATTTTAAATTCAGTCTTCAGCTGAAAACTTGATCATTTTAACACCAGAAAACATTTTTCTAAAATCACTTTTTTTTTCGTTTAAAACTGTATTTTAAAGTCTATCTATTATGTAAAACTGATTTTAAAATTGATTTATTAAATGTTAAATGTATTTCTAAAATATTTTATTGCTTAAAAATCTAATTTAATTTTTAAAAGGGATTCATTACATTAAACATAATACAGATTTTTTAATGACTTATCTTGCGAATACATAAGTAATTATTAACATTCAAAGCTAAAGAATTATAAAACTGCTATAAAATGTTATAACTAAAAACCTAACAGCATTTTAAAAATGGGTTTTAATATAAATACGTCCCTCCTGTCTGATGCTCACCAACATCAGGCTGATGGTGGATTTAAAGTCAAAGCTTCTGTATTTGATCTGATTTCTGATTTAACGTAAAGTTTAACTTCCTGCCACACACAAACTCATTTCATGTCAAACACAGGAAAACGTGGGCTGGAAATCTTTTGTTTTTTTTTTGGGACGTGTTCATGCAGGACTCCAGAGTCTCAGGCCTCAGCATGGATCAGAGAACCGGAACCAGGGACGGAGATGGTCTGTACTTATACTGCTTTACATGTACAGCCCTTTGCACCCTCAGGTTACAGGACGACCCCTCTACCCACTGAGCCATGCCGCCCCTGATGATGATGATGACTCCACTGCCACCAGTGATGAAGATATTTATACACCGGATCTATGGGGCAGTGACGGATCAGTAGAAGTTTGATTTCCTGCAGCATGGAGCTTTAACTTGGAGTTTGAAGGTGGAACTTCCAGATTTCATGAAAACGCTGGAACTTCCTCCTCTGATGCAGGAAGGACCTTTACAGAGTAGCTCTGCAGCCTCTGGCAGGGTTAATCTGTCAATAAGATAATTAAACATCATCTGAAGGTCGGCCTGGATGTGGAAAGTTGTAGTTACTAACAGTGACCACTGGAGGGCGGTAATGAAAACAACATGATCAGGAAACCGTAATAAACCCAGAAATACCCTGTAAATCACTTCCATCTTCTCCAAGATCTCCCCTAACGACGGCTGATCCGGTGTCGTCTTCGCCACGTCCATGATCTCCCCTCTAGCACAGGGAGAGAGGTTTCTGCAGGCCTGAGGCCTTGTGGTCCACATGTAAACATGCTGGAGTGGCAGATAGAACAATCCTTGTAGTTAATGATATATGTACTAGAAATCTTTGCATGTTCACTGTATGATGATCATACTAATACTGATGAATCCATATCAGGCTGTGAAAGGTTGAGATGCAATCAAACAAAACATTGATCAGAGTGGAACTAAAACTGTAACATAATGGAGGTTTTTACAGTCCAGGATCTGGAGAAACAGGGAGTCTGATCAGCAGTGGGAGACAGATGCTCCCTGTTTACCACAGTTCCAGACTTTTCCACAGTGCATCAAGGCTAGGGCTGGGCGATATTAACCAAATCTTATATCTCAATATTTTTTACCTCAATCACGATATATATATATATATATATATATATATATATATATATATATATATATATATATATATATATATATATATATAGTCAAGTAACCAAAGAGACACAGCTCTAATTTACAGCCTTCAGTGCTAAAAACACTTTTATGAAGGATCAGCAGCACATGTGCATTAAAACAGCTGACTGAAATTAAAGTAGCTTTAAATGCTCCTAAAACAAAATAAATTAAAAATACTTTTCAATGACCATAATAAAAATACAGCCGTGCAAAATGCAAAAGAAAAGACGTTTTTAACTCAAAATAAGCTATCTCGATATAAACGATATTCCCTCCTTCTGTATTGCGTCTGATAAAGTCTCGATATTTTTTAAAACCTCGATATATTGCCCAGCTCTAATCAAGGCTGATCACAACTGGCACAAAGTTCAAGTGAGCCTGTGTCTGTAACCATAGCAACAGCTGGAGGGGATGTCAGAGATGAGAAGAGGGTTTAAAAGCGATTGAAATGACTGAAATAGGTTCTTTTCCTTCGAGCCCTGGAAGCGTGATCCATCTATGTGGCTATGGATCGATGGAGGACTCAGTTAAAGCTGGACTTTTACGCCCAGAGCTGCCAAAACAGCTTTAGACTTAAAATCAGACTTTTGAGTCTCTCTGGCTGACTATGTGTTGAGATGGAATATCCTGCCTTGTGGAATCAAGGTATTTGGAGTACTTTTTACCCTGGATAAGGATTTGGGTCTTACTGTGGATTTTAAGGGACTTTCGGATTACTTTTCATGGCTTTAAAGACTGTGGATATTTCTTTTTTTTTTTTTTTTTTTTTTTTAACCTGTCTTGTCCAGCATCGTTGCAAACAGAATGATTGTCTGGCTGCTGTCTGGTGCTGGGCAATTTTACTCTATCAAGCAGGGATTTATACTACATGTATAAAGTCCCTCTTGATGACATGAAAACTTTATTAAATCAGACTCTTAATGCTGGACTCGACCGGAGGGGACAGAGAGAGACTGTGGATATTTCTAAAAACAACAGATTAAAGGACAGTTTCGGCCAGACTGCTCTCTAAACCTTCTTCTCAAGATTCCAGTGGATTTACACAGCTTCATCCTCGGTGATTAGGAGTGGATAAATCAGAGTTTCGTGATTTTTATTCAGAATAAATGAACAATAACAAAAAGAGTTCTGATTTTTATGGTTTATATCTAATTGGATTTTAAATTGATTTGTGATTACTTTATAAATGCTAGAAGCTGGTGCCCTTTCACGCTGCTAAGTGGCTTCAATAAATACGGAGCTGAGGTCCCAGGTGCAGGCTTACGAGGCAGACCGGTGCAGGAACCGGTTTTAATAATTACCATGAACCACGAGGAAACACAGCGGGCACGCGACAAGGACAGAAACAACAAAGACGGACTGGCAAGGTGAAAGGACATCAGGAGTAGAGGAACCGGTACCAACAGGAAACAGGAAGTAAAACAGAACACACGAGGGAAGGAACTAACAGAACTAACCATGGCTCTACAAAAACCTGAATCAAGACCCACAGTTCACCACATGCAGTGAAAGTAAAGTTGCCTTTTATCACTGAAATAACATCTTCAGTGTGATATACCTGAAGGACATTTCTTCTTTCATTATTTCATTCTTCAGAACATGTTTTTAGGCTAAACTAGTCTAGAGAAGTTCTTGTTTCATGAGCAGATCAGGTTCATCCCGTCATGTCAATCTTCCCTATGCTGAGTAGATCAGGTCTGACCAGGAACCACATCGCTCCTGCAGGGCAGAGCAGGCCAGCCGGCAGCAAACTGGGCTCTGCCTGGTCCTCGTCCTTCATTTCCCTGTGAGATGATTTACTCTTTGACTTTCCAGGGAGGACTATCAGTGAAAGAGTTGTTACCTTCTACACGTCCTCCTGTTTCTCTCCAGCCATGTTCATGCTAGTTAGTTAGCAAGATCTGGTCTGCTGGTTTTATTAAAGCTGTATTAGTATGAGGAAACTTGACATCATGAACCACACGGTCTCAGTTTCAGACACCCGAGTCATCCTCTGCATGCAGAGGTGCTAACATCTGGGCCAGATGTAGAACAAACTGTTGAGAAGCTTCGTTGTTCCAGAGTTGGTAATGACTTGTTTTTCTATTTAAAGCTGTCTGAGCAGCAAGCCGAGGCCTCACAATAAAGTTCACCTTCATTCCATTTTTCTCCGTTCATCTTGTTTCTTTCTCTTTATTCTGTTTATTTTTTAAAGATTTTATCTGAACAGTTTTTAATTTTCATCTGAACCCTGAATTCCAAGAAATTCAGTTAATTTTCACTTTTTATTACAGAATATTCAGTTCTACTGTATTTAATCTGTATCTATTATAATCTATTATAATCTAGTTCATTATCAGACCTTTTAAAAAGTTTCATGAGATTTTTCAAAAAGACTGTTAGGCAGTTCTCAGGCAGAGGACCCAAGTCCAGGACTCCAAGCAGCAGGTGAAGGTTTAACAGATTTATTTCCACTCGGTGAGACTGAAATTCCTCAGTGCGCTTGAACAGGATGCGGAGCACGGAAAGACGATCTGATATGAGACGATGGGAAACGCAGACAATAAATACACAGAAGGTAATGGGTGACAGGTGGAATCATTCAGGGCGGGACAGACAATTACTGACCGGAGACATGATGGCAGGAAGTAAAGGTACCTGAACGACAGCAAAGTTAGGACTTACTAAACAAAATGGAAACAAAACATGACAGAGATTCATCTGAGCTTAATGTTTGACAAAACTCCACACACAGCAGCATTTTCAATCATTTTATTTAATCTTTATTCAGTCGTTGATCAATGTTCAGAAAATCTTTCCCTTAAAAAATTTAAGGAGCTTTAAAAGAAAGAAAGCCACTGAAATAAAGCAGAACTTTCCGGTAACATCCTTCTGGGAAACGAAGAATCCGGCTGTAAATGGATCAAACTCCGACTTCCTGCAGATTTCTGGAGGAATTCGGCTGGAAGTTTCATGAATGTTCCAGCCGTAAATCTGGTCCGAGATCAGACTGAAGAGCCCTATCACCTGAACACCTGTTCACCTGAACACCTGTTCACCTGTTCACCTGAACACTTGAACACCTGTTCACCTGAACACCTGTTAACCTGTTCACCTGAACACTTGAATACCTGTTCACCTGAACACCTGTTAACCTGTTCACCTGAACACTTGAATACCTGTTCACCTGAACACCGAGCTGCAGAGCAGACGCTGTCCTGTCTTCATGTTTCTTTTCTCTGGTTTGTTCCTTCAGTTTGTTTAATGTGAAAAGTTTCAGCCGATTTGATCCCGACTTCATTTTCCAGCTTCTCCTCTTTTGTTCTTGGTATTCCGAACATGAGGGAACGATGGAGCCGTCATTTGGCTTCATTATCTAAACAGAGGTATTTAACCAGCAGCTGTTTGAAGGATGATTGATGGATGAGCAGAACGTCTGCAGCTCAGAGTCCAGAAGACCCTCACCCAGCATCCAGTTTCAGTTGGTCCGTCTGGATCCTCTCATCCTCGCTTCCTGTAAATATTTTGTAATTTCCAGATAAACAACAGAGTTTCTACGAAATGAAAGAAAAGTTTCCTTTAAAAGAGCCTGAAATCTGCTCCAAACCAACATCCTGCACGTCTTTGACCAGTAGAGGGCGCCACTACAGCATCACGGACCTGTCAGGACTGAGGTCATCAGCTGATCATCTGTCAATAAAAAGCGTTCACGTCTGATTTTAACATGGAAACTGTCAGGTGATGTTTTCAGTCCGAGTGTCACCATGTGGCTCCGTCAATCAAACTTTATTTATAAAGCATCTTTCAAACAAATCCAGAGAACAGGGCAGAGCACAGCTGTTTTTATGTTCCACCACGAAGAGAGAAATCCAATCAGAAATTTAATGTTGAGCTGCACCATAACTACAGGCTGCGCATCTCATTACCATGGAAACCACACAGCCAGCTGCTGAATCAGAATAGGTTTTATTTTTTGTCTCAGTTCAATTCCAGATTAGATGACCAGATTCATCCACTCAGAAAAATAAATTAGACTCTGATCTCCAGATTATTATGGGATGGTGTTAGAGCTGAACCAGCTCCACAGAACCAGCAGCAGATCCCAACAGGTTTTAGACACAGACCTCTCTTTTACCATCTGAGAGCTCTGCTCTCCAGGTCTCAGCTGATTGGTGGATTTGGTCTGACCCCTAGAAGACTCACGAAGCAAGATCAGAGCCAGCATTGAGGAACCTGTTAACTCTCAGTGGAGGTTCTGGTTGAAGATGTCTCCATTCTCGCAGCCCCGTTTCCACCTCCAGCTTCATTCTTCCAGCTCTGCAGACGATGGGATGCCAGTAATTAGTCTAAACCTCTGTGCATCACGAACAGGATGTTTGTTTCCATCAATATTTTGTGTATCTGTTCCGAATCCATGTAGCATCCATCTTTAATCAGCTGTGTTGTTCGGCTCCTCTGAGTATCGCTGCCATTTAACAGGAACAGGAAGTGTCCCTCCGGGCTGTCAATTATTCAGCAGAAAAGAATCTAAATATAAAAAAGCTGTGGGCTGGTTCTCCGTGTGCAGGAACACGCCTGACTCTCTGTGTTAATGAATGGGGGTGTTAGTTTCTGTAAAACTCATAAAACATGTCAGAGCGCTTTATTCCACAACACACCATTACAAGATACTTTCAGCATGTTGATCCTCCATCAGGACACAAACAGGACAAAGTTAACTTCTTAACTTCATTGTTCATTAACCCGTTAACTTCAAGTGGCTGTTTCACTGTGCCGACCGTAGCAGACCTCACTGATGCATGACAGGGAATACTTTATGAATACACAAAGAAATTATAATGTCATCCAGGAGCTTTTTTTAAATGATCACTTATAATTATTGATTTAAGTTCTTGTTCCAGAGGGTGATGGATTTCAGTTCCTCAGAACTATTAGTAAGGGAAGCATCCACATCCATTCATGGACAAAAACTGGAGTAGAAATTTGGTTGGTGTGTGTGAAAACCCTGGCATGGGCTCTGCTATCTCTGGGGCTGAGGTCGCTGAGGTGGTTAAAAAGCTCCTCGGTGGCAGGGCCCCGGGGGTGGATGAGGTCCGCCCAGAGTTCCTTAAGGCTCTGGATGCTGTAGGGCTGTCTTGGCTGACACGCCTCTGCAGCATCGCGTGGACATCGGGGAAAGTTCCCCTGGACTGGCAGACTGGGGTGGTGGTCCCCCTCTTCAAAAAAGGGGGACTGGAGGGTGTGCTCCACCTACAGGGGATCACACTCCTCAGCCTCCCTGGTAAGGTCTATTCAGGGGTGCTGGAGAGGAGGGTCCGTCGGATAGTTGAACCTCGGATTGAGGAGGAGCAGTGTGGTTTTCGTCCCGGTCATGGAACAGTGGACCAGCTCTACACCCTCTTCAGGGTCTTTGAGGGGGCATGGGGGTTTTCCCAACCAATCTACATGTGCTTGGACTTGGAGAAGGCTTTTCACTGTGTCCCCTGTGGACTCCTGTGGGAGGTACTCCGGGAGTATGGAGTGCCGGACCTGCTTGTACAAGCGGCCCGGTCCCTGTACGACCGGTGCCAGAGCTTGGTCCACATTGCTGGCAATAAATCAGAATCGTTTCCAGTGCGGGTTGGACTCCGCCAAGGCTGCCCTTTGTCACCGATTCTGTTCATAACTTTTATGGACAGAATTTCTAGGTGCAGCCGAGGTGTTGAGGGGATCCGGTTGGGTGGCCTCAGGATTGGGTCTCTGCTCTTTGCGGATGATGTGGTTCTGTTGGCTTCATCGGGCCGTGATGGAAAGGATGGAGCGGGAGATTCAGTCTGTCATGCTGAAGAAGAAACTGAGCTGAAAAGATAAGCTCTTGATGGATGGGCTGACGTGTCCTCTCATTCTGGTCTACGGATGGAGGTCTTCTCGTTCTGGTCTACGGATGGAGGTCTTCTATTTTGTTTTGGTATCTGATTCATTTTTCCTTCACAGCTTTTGTTTAGCTTCACACGGAAGCAACATTCAGTTTTTGCAGCACGTGGTGCAAAAAGAAAGAACGGAGGTGAACTCTTCTTCTGCTCCTTCCCAGCTCCACCAGCAGGGGGCGCAGTGACAGCGGACAGAAACTACCTGCCTGGACATCATCTCAGGAGGTTTTTGTCTCATTCGGCTCCACGGGTCAGGTTACTGGTCAGGTTGAGTGGTGACAGGAAGAGTGTGTGTGTGTGTGTGTGGGGAGGGGGGGGGGGGCTCCATTGTTCCTCCTTCCTGACTCCTCATCCTCACTCCCTCTTTCCTTCCTCCCTCCCTCCGTCCCTCCCCGTGTCTCCCAGCTCTCCGCCCCGTCGGTCTCTGGTTTCTGGTCTCTGGCTCTCAGTCCGTCACGCGCTAGTTACCGGATTTACCGGATCTGGAAGTGAAGCTGCAGGTCTGCAGACCCGCGCGGAGCGTCTTTCCTGCTCTTGGACAGCTGAGCTCAGGGATCCTTGCTGCTCGCGGTGGGTATTGAGGACCGCGCACGCGCTCTTTGGGCTGGTAAACGAGCTGCGAGGCGCGAGGTGGACGTGTCGGAGCTCTGACAGGTGAAAACTGAAACTTTCTGCGGCTCTTGAACCAGACCTGACCACTTTTCTGGGTTTCACCGGCGGCTGGCACGAGACGGAACCGCGCACGCCGCCTCTGCTGGACATGGCCGCATTCACCACGGCGCAGACATCCGCTGAGGTACGCAGACACGCGCCATCTAATCACATGTATCGATCAACATTTGAGATGTTTATTGAGCTGCAGATTGTGGTGCTGTCAGCGCGCCTCTGCAGCACTCAGGGGGTCTGGATGTTTACACATCTGGAGGGTCCTAAAACTTTATGAGACATTAGAACACAAACAGAAATATGAAGAACATCAACTAGACTGAGCTCTAACTTCACATTCAGGAAACTAAAATAATTTATTTCATCCCAAAATTTGGTCTCCAGCAAGAGGATTTTCAGGTGTTCAGACAGATAAAAGATAAAATAAGAGTTAAAGTCCAGCTGGGACTGAAAAGAGGGGCTGAAAGTATAAAATGAGTTGTGTTTGCAATATAAAAGATGGATTTACATGTAATGCTGCAGGAAAAATCCTCCAAGAGATCCTCCAAAAATCCACAAAACATGAATCTGCTGGTCTGTGTAGAGTCCCCAGAGGGGGGCAGTAGAGGCGCATTGCAGCTGGTTGGAATTCAGTAGAAGAAGTTCTAACAGAAAACAGAAACAACTGTGATGGACATCCACAGACGAACACGGAGAGAGCTCTTCCTCAGGAATTTATATTACCTCTGAGAATATCTGGGACATTATAGCATATCTGGGAAGGAAAACCTCCATCAGGACCAGAACCAGGAAGGAAAACCTCCATCAGGACCAGAACCAGGAAGGAAAACCTCCATCAGGACCAGAACCAGGAAGGAAAACTTTCATCAGGACCAGAACCAGGAAGGAAAACCTCCATCAGGACCAGAACCAGGAAGGAAAACCTCCATCAGGACCAGAACCAGGAAGGAAAAACCTTCATCAGGACCAGAACCAGGAAGGAAAACTTTCATCAGGACCAGAACCAGGAAGGAAAACCTCCATCAGGACCAGAACCAGGAAGGAAAAACCTCCATCAGGACCAGAACCAGGAAGGAAAACTTTCATCAGGACCAGAACCAGGAAGGAAAACCTCCATCAGGACCAGAACCAGGAAGGAAAACCTCCATCAGGACCAGAACCAGGAAGGAAAAACCTCCATCAGGACCAGAACCAGGAAGGAAAACCTTCATCAGGACCAGAACCAGGAAGGAAAACCTCCATCAGGACCAGAACCAGGAAGGAAAACCTCCATCAGGACCAGAACCAGGAAGGAAAACTTTCATCAGGACCAGAACCAGGAAGGAAAACCTCCATCAGGACCAGAACCAGGAAGGAAAACCTCCATCAGGACCAGAACCAGGAAGGAAAACTTTCATCAGGACCAGAACCAGGAAGGAAAACTTCCATCAGGACCAGAACCAGGAAGGAAAAACCTCCATCAGGACCAGAACCAGGAAGGAAAACTTTCATCAGGACCAGAACCAGGAAGGAAAACCTCCATCAGGACCAGAACCAGGAAGGAAAACTTTCATCAGGACCAGAACCAGGGAGGGAAACCTCCATCAGGACCAGAACCAGGGAGGGAAACCTCCATCAGGACCAGAACCAGGGAGGAAAACTTCCATCATGACCAAAACCAGGGAGGGAAACCTCCATCAGGACCAGAACCAGGAAGAAAAACCTCCATTAGGACCAGAACCAGGAAGAAAAACCTCCATTAGGACCAGAACCAGGAAGGAAAACCTCCATTAGGACCAGAACCAGGAAGGAAAACCTCCATCAGGACCAGAACCAGGAAGGAAAACTTCCATCAGGACCAGAACCAGGAAAGAAAACCTCCATCAGGACCAGAACCAGGAAGAAAAACCTCCATTAGGACCAGAACCAGGAAGGAAACCTTCCATCAGGACCAGAACCAGGAAGGAAAACCTCCATCAGGACCAGAACCAGGAAGGAAAACCTCCATCAGGACCAGAACCAGGAAGGAAAACTTCCATCAGGACCAGAACCAGGAAGGAAAACCTCCACCAGGACCAGAACCAGGAAGGAAAACCTCCATCAGGACCAGAACCAGGAAGGAAAACTTCCATCAGGACCAGAACCAGGAAGGAAAACCTCCACCAGGACCAGAAAGAACGGCCATCTTTCTGGACCAGGTGGGGGTGGAGAGGACAGGAAATCCAGCAGCGGAACTCTAAGCAGGGGTTCCTGCTGAGAACACGGTCCTGATGTGTAGGGATGACACGGTTCCTTCATTTCAACATTAATCACAGTATCAAAGAAATAATATTAAATATTCCTCAATATTTTATTTCCATAAAAGGTCGTCTGAACCAGATCAGCTCAACTTGAACACGGAACAAAAACAAACTTCTCTGGTATGCCAGACGGGTCATCCTGCAGGCGCCTCTGCAGCAGGTGTGTTTAAGTCCAGACCTGGAGATCCATCAACCTGCAGCTTTCTCCCTCCGTCACACCTGAACCAGATGAAAGTCTGGTCGCCAGGCCTGCAGAGCTGCAAGGCTGCAGAACGGAGTTCAGGCTCTTGATTGGGCTGTGATGGAGAAGAGATGCATCTAAAAGCTGCAGGATGGTGGATCTCCAGGGCTGAACTTAAACACACCTGCTTTACATGTAAGGCTGGAAAATAAGGAGAATAAAGTGGTGTTTGATGGGTTCGGTTCACGGCTGTGAAAAGGCAGCTACATGGCAGAAGTCAGATTCTTGTTGTAATGCGGCCTTAAACAGGCACGAGTGAAAAGCAGAGAGCAAAAATGATTCAAGGTTATTATTAGGGGCGGGACTTTAACGCGTTGATTACAAAAAGTAACGCATTAAAAAGTGAATACATTTAATCGCAGTTTGAATTCCAAACAACGCAGAACGTTTGTCAGTGCACAGTTTCCGGTACACTGATTAAACCCAGACACACTTCAGAGCTCGGCTAAATCAGTGATGCTAATGTAGCTACTTTGGGTCCATATTTATCAAATCAAGTCAAATGTCATTTATAGAGCCCTTTTCATGCACAGAGCAAACAAAGTGCTTTACATAAAAACCAAAACTAAATTTAAAGCCTTCACACACAGGAATATAACAGGAAAGTAAAACACACCTCATAGTGTCTCTTCTCACACACACACACACACAAACAAACAAATGTCCCCTCCCCCCACCCCCCTTATCTGTACCAACATGACCTCCATCCCCGGCTACCGTCTCTGAACGGATAAAAACATCTGCAGAATGAAAACATCTGGCTGATGCGGCTGGAGGAAAGCCAGCCCACCATGACCTCAGTGGACGTCACCACAGGACCCACCCAGGGTAGGGCAGGCCGGGGTCCACGCCAGGGCCACAGGGCTGCAGGGCAGGACCCCCAGCCCCCCAGACAAGGGTTGTCGCCATGGCAACAACCCCACAGGCAGCAGGTAGAGCCACTGGTGTGAAGGATCCCCAGAAGGAAGCACTGGAGTTAAACAGTGAAAACAAGAATAAACAACAAGAGCTGATAAGAGCAGCAAGAATAACACAGATAAAGGAGTTCAGGACAATGAAATGGAGTAAAATAAAATAAAGTTTATATTAACTGTGTTCTTGGGTAAAAAGGAACAATAAAACATCCACATAAACAGCTGGGATTTAAAATAAATAGAAGAACATGTTATTAGAAAGTAAAAATCTAAACAAAATCACATAAAGTTCAGCTAAAAACTAAACAGGTCTAGTGACTCTATTCAAAGACGTAACGAGCAACAAATCTACTGTTTCATTCTGGTGTTATTAGAGACTTTTGGAACCTGAAAGCATGTTTATGTCTTCTCCGTGAACACGCCCCTCCCCCCGTCCACAGGCCCCTCCTCCTTCCACAGGCCCCTCCCCCGTCCTCAGGCCCCTCCCCTTGCATCAGCTTCCAGCTTCAGATCCGGAGACGTTCCCTCTGCTCCAGGACCAGACTGGAAGCTGCTGCTGGCTGATCCCGTCCTGGCCTATCGTCACATTAATGCCTGTTAATGAAGCGTGTGGAGGAAACATGTAGAAAGTTAAAGTTCTGTAACATGTTGTAGACTCTTAATCAGAGAACAGCTGGATATATATATATATATATATATATATATATATATATATACTACGGTACTAAGGCTGTTAAAAATTACACGTTAGTGGCGGTAACTAATTTATGTAATTAACTGCATTAACATTTTTAGCTGATTCTGCCATCCAGTGGTGGAACAGGGTTGAAGGTTTAAGCTCTTGTTCTAAAGCAACAACATTCAAAACCCAGTGTTCACCAGTTCTAGTCATCTTCTGGGATTAATGAAAACCAGACCTGGTGGGACAATGTTCCTACCTCCACGGCTGCTCTGATCCTGCCGTACGCTGAAGTCTGGAGAAACAGGAAACGGCGACGCCAACGGTCCAGAAGAAAACCAGAGATGATGAGAGACATTTGTTCAGAACTAGATATTACGTGTTAATTGTGACGTGTAACATGTTAATGGTGACATGTGACGTTTTAATTGTAATTCCTGATTGAAACTTAAATCAGGAATGATGATACATATCCAGCGATTAAAGCAAATTAAAACACAATAATCCTGATAATCAGTAAATCTATAAATATTTGACAATAATCGCAGTGTGAACGTGTGTAACATGACATCCATGTTGATCTTTGTACTAGAGCTTGCTATTGATTCAAATTTCAAGGATCAATTTGATTTCCATTCTCAAAAATCGATTCACGATCCGATCTGTTGTCATCCGATATTGATTTGGGTCAGTGTTGTTACAACAGTTGTTTTTTTCTTTTTAGCTATTACCTGAATATATACTTTGTAGTTATGTAACATATTAATACTAGTATTACTAGTACATAATACTAGTATTATGTCAACATTCGACTGCAATTTAGTGGAGTATTGGTAGTTAAAGATGGTTGCAAGGACCAATCCCCTCCTAGAGTGACACAACTGTTTTCACAAACATGCTGTGGGGCAGTGAGCTGGATCTTAGCTCACCCATCGGGTGCAGCTCACCCTCCCTCAAGGACATCTACACATTACACAACACATTATGCAGTATTGTGCTTTTAATACAGAAAACTTCTTCATCTCTTTATTTTCTTATTTTCTTCTGGTTTTATTCTAAAATACCCACAACTGATCCTGAAATGCACCGAGACCTGACAAACTGTTTCCTCGAATGGTCTGAAAAGTGAAACTCAGTTCATTTTTTGATGCTAACGCTGCAGCTTTGTCACATCTTCCTGACCTGGAACGGTGTGAGCCAGTGTGGTGCGAGTGTTTTTATATCCTTTGGGGATGACATTAATCCCTGGTCTGAGACGCTGTGGCTCTGCAGGGTTTATTTCAGGATGATGCTGAAGCAGCTGCAGGTGCAGCATCTGTTCCATCTGAGGTGGACAGGAAGACATCCTCTGGCCATGGACTCGGTGAGGATTGCGACTCAGTGACCTGGGTCTGACCACAGCAGTGAAAACAAGTTCTGGTTCTGTAGTCAGGAGGACTTGGGATTGTTGGACAGCAGCAGGAAGTCCTCATGTCTTTTTTCTTTGTGTGTGCAGGAATAAAAAACTCATCTCGGGTGACGTGGATGAGCTGCTGAGCAGAGATGGCCTGTTGGAGGGGGGCTAGCGGTCTGCTGCTGCTCCTGGTTCTGTTGGACCTGCAGGCATCGGTGGGGCGAGAGGTATGGCACCGCAGCCTGAGACATCATGCTCACGGTCACCGCGAGCGCCCGCCGCTGGCAAACATCACACTGGCGGTCATCCTGCCTCAGAGCAACACAGACTACCCGTGGGCGTGGCCTCGAATTGGCCCCGCCCTAGAGCGGGCTGTCAGGACCATCAACGCCGACCCCAACCTGCTCCCCAACCACCACCTCACCTATGCCTTCAAGAACAGCGAGAACCAGGACGGGATATGCTCTGAGTCGGTGGCTCCGCTCATGGCGGTGGACCTGAAGTTCGCCCACGACCCGTGGGCCTTCATTGGGCCGGGCTGCTCCTACACCTCCTCCCCTGTGGGCCTCTTCACCACCCACTGGAACATCCCCATGATCACAGCAGGTGCTCCGGCGGTGGCGTTCTATGGTGAGGTCTACCCGTCCATCACCAACACTGGTCCCACCCACAAGAAGCTGGGGAGGTTCGCCCTACGGATCTGCGAGCGCTTTGGGTGGCGAGAACACGTGACGCTGATGTTCAGCGACAACAAGGTGGATGACCGGCCGTGCTACTTTGCAATGGAGGGACTGTACACAGAGCTGAAGAGCATCAACATCACCACCGTCGACAGTGTGTTTGAGGAAAACAAGCTGCCCATCAACTACTCGCAGATCCTGTCCGACATTCAGAGCAGTGGCAGAGGTGAGTCTGCTGCTGAGTCTGTGTGGTTACCATGATAACGGATGATGCTGCTGCGAAAACCCCGTCAGAGTCCGAATATGCAGGTGGTTTCTTGTGTTTTTAACGACATAAGAGACTGATGAAAAATGAGTTGATCAATTATGAAGAAAAATTAGCTGATCACCAGGTTTCTGTCGTTCAGACGAGCATATCCAGGGTTGGTGTGGTCTCTGAGGTTCGGACCAACCTGTCCAGGATGGAATTAGTTTCTGAGTTTCGGACCCACTCAGACTCAGATCTGGTTTAGAAAGGATCATCAGTACATCATCTGCATAAAGGCAGGTCTTGTAGTCTTATTAATCCAGATTCCTCTTATTTCCGGTCCTCCCTTCTTGTGCAAGGAGCTCAATGAATAACACAGAAAGAGTCGAGCTTAGGGGGCAGAGTCGAACGCCTTTTCTGCGTCTAGGCTAAGGACGACTGATTTCTCTTTGTTTTTATTCATATAAGCCATTATGTGCAGGGCCGTCTTACGTTATCCTGAACTTATCTAGTTTTGAGAAAACCTGTTTGGTTACCATCTGTTATGTCTGGGATTATATTCTGAAGTGTCTTTTACAATTACTGAGGTGTAAAGTTTATAATCTAAGTTTAGGATGGATTTTGGTCTGTATGAGCTACATTTGGATTTATCTTTGCCCTGTTTAGGAACTGAGAAGTGGGTTGTGAAAGCAAGCAAATGCTAATCGTTGTATCGTGTACTGTCTTTGTTCTATATATAGTGTTATACATGTTTGTTATATTGTAATATTGTTATATTTATGTCTTTATGTTTCTTGGTCCCTATTGCAAACAAGATGTTACATCTCAAGGGGTTTTCCATGATAAATAAATTGAAATTGAAACTGAGTTACAGAGATTATTGCCTGTTTCCAAGACACTGGTATTGCTCCCCCTCTGAGTACAAAATCAAAACCTTTAAGTAGTGATGGTGATATAATTTCTCTGAAGGTCTTCTGATGGAAACCCATCAGCCCCTGGCATTTTGTTTGTTTTTAGTCTTGATATGGACTTAACTATACTTCTTTTGTTATCACATGCATCAGTATTCTGTTTTATTCCATTCCAACAGTATCTAGAAAATCTATAATGCTTCAGCGATCATCGCCATCTGGTTGTGTATATAGGTGTTCATAATAGTTTTTTAATGATTGTTATATCTTTTTCAAAGAATGACACATCTGACCTGATTGCAGATCTGTAGTTTTGTGGATGGATGTTTCATCCTGTTGCTTTCTTATCCTCCAGGCTAATAGCTCTTTAGCTATTAGACCATTGTCGTAGTATCTCTGTTTAGTAAATTTGGCTTTAATCTCCTCCTGATTATCATAAATTTAATTTAAACTATTGTTTAGCCAACTGAGTCTGATCAAGTGTTTGAGGGTCATTCAGTTTCATATGTTTCATTTCCAGCTTTTTAAGCTTCTGTTTCTGTTTTTCCTTCTTTTTGCAGGACGACCAGATTATTAGGATTTCTGCTTTAGCTAATCCCAAATATTATTTGGAGATGTTTCCTCATTATCATTACAATCCAGGTAGTATTTGTAATCCTTTTCAGTAGGTGTGTCATTCAATAGGTTGGTGTTCAATCTCCACATGTCTTTAACCCAAACACATTTCAAGACTGTGTCTGTGTCCGAATGTGCTCCCGACATAGTGCCCTATATACACCGTTTTTTCCGAGTGTCCGAATGTCCGGAAAGAAAAAAGTTGGGCACTCAAAATTACCCACAATGCATCTTGAAAAGTAATGAGCATCGATGGTCACTAGACGGGTCAATATAGACCACAATGCATTGCGGGCAGAAGCTCAACATGGAGCAAGGAGGCGAAAAAATTTAGCTGCATGAAATTACCTGTAAACAAACAAACAAAGAATAAAATAAAACAGAAGGAATAAAAATAAAAATATTTACACACAACTTTGGATTGGATTTGGAATAACATCTTGACGTCGGTTGTGGTTGCCGTGGTGACCGGGGTAGTCACGTGGTTTGCGGCGAGGAAAAAATAGGCAGCTTCGTGTCCGAATTGCCAAGGGAATGAGTCGCTATGTAGTGAAGGAGGGGTTAGGGAGTAGGGGGACGTTCGGACACAGCCTTTGTGTCTGTCTGAACTGAACATAAAAAATGTGTGGATGGGAGAAGAAAGTAAATGTCGGGGGGGGAACTCTCCAAATATGTATCATACCAGCTTCCAGAAAGAGTATTTTGACCATTTTTGTCTCAGATTTTTTTTTTTTTAGGTTAGTAGAGTCAAAAGAGGGTTTTAGCTGAATGTTCCAGTCCCCACCACAGATAAGTCCCATGGCTCTCTTTAGCACTTATATTAAATATTTTTTAAGAAATGTCTTGTTACAAAGATACATCGCCTGTCTGGGTCTCTCACCGGCCTGGAGAGTTGCTTCCACACCTCTCAACCGTCGACTTTTCTAAGATCAATAAGAGCTTTTTGTAAAACCAAAAGTTTTCAGCTTTTCATTTAGGTTGGTCTCCTGCCAAAAAATGATTTGCTGTTTTACCTTTTTCATTTTAGTGATGAACTTTTTTCTTATGATGGGATTTTGCACTCCATTAACATTCAGAGCCGGCCTCGCCTCCGTATTTTTCAGTCCCAAACTCATTGAGTCTTTGGTTAACTTCATCTTTAAAGTTCGCCAGTTCCTCTTCCAAGTCATGTTTAATGTTTCACAGATACCACTTAACTCCTTCAGGTCTGTATGTCCTGCCTTTACTTCAGCGTGGATGGCGTTAATGCTAGCCTGCAGCATGTTTGTATGCTCGTTAGCTTCCCTCATGTTGACCAGTCGCCATTTCCTGACTTTTCTTGGTGTTATGACTCACTGTCTTAGATTTCCTTAAGCCTAGTACACACATAACAATTTTTTTAATCTTATGAGATTTTTTTTCTGGTCGAGATAAAAAATCAGTTTTGATTGTACTGTGTGTGGCGGCTCTGAAAATGTAATCACTGAACACACACATGACGATGCAGTCCAGCAACTCATCTACAATCTAGTCCTCCGAAACTGGGATAGCCTCAGAGGATGGTGGTCCCCAGATGGACCCTCCAGAACCTCCTCAGTCTGTTGGTGGACCTTCTGGAACATGATCATTGTTGATCTGAAATGCCAGATAATTAATCACCTGTCAATGATTCCCTCTGAATCAGATTCAGTTCTAGCCCATTAATGAATCAACAGGCCCAATGAACTCAGAATGAACAAAATCCAGTCAGTTATTGATCCTGCTAAGAGACCCTGAACCTTGTTAAAGACCTTCATCAGGACCAATGAGGTCCTTCTGTGGGGACATAAAGACTCTGTTGGTCAAATAAAGTCCTAGATCTGCAGCTCCCCAGGCCCTGGAGATCACTCAGAACCAGAACAAACATCTCTGCAGCCGGCGTCTCGGTTTGGTCCCCACAGAGCCATAAAACCTCCTGACGGGGCGTTTATCAACCCAGGTCACCAACCAGGTCACCGACCCACCTCCTTATCGTGGAACCCGACTCTGGTATCAGATCTGGAGGAATTTCCTGACAAACACTGGGATAATTTTACCTCCAACTCTGACTTCCGTTCCTTTAACCAGAAACTCTGATGACACCCATCTGGACCAGCTGGACAGGACCAGAGGATTCTGCAAGTCTCTGGTTGGTCCAAATGGAGATCCGTTCTGGTTCTGTGCTTGTTCAGGTTTGACCCTTACCAGGATGCAGCAGAAAGAGAATGGAGGAGAATTTATCAGATTATTTATTTATTTATTTTTTAATCTTTTTTTTAATTGATTGAAAGTTTATTTGTGCTTGTTGGACCCCAAAGACATGTTGGACAGCGAAGACACATTTGAGAGTTTTTTCCCGTTCCGTTACTGCTTCCGTGTTTTCATGGGAAAGTCCAGCAGAGGACGAGTTTTTCCTCCAAACTAACAGCTGAAATCCTCCTGGTGGGAGGAAACATGAGGCAGATGTGACGGTGGACGTGTAACAGGAAACCCATCTAGCATCTGATAATAATCTGATTATTGCTCTGCTGGCATTTTAACATTCCAACCTGTGACTCTGACCCAACGGTACATCTGACGTATCACTGGCCGGATCAGGAGTTGACATCACCCAGGATTTATTTTTCATCATCGTCTTTGTTTCTTATTGAAAACCTGAGCAAATAGTCCTCAGACTCCGACAATCTCAGCTGATTGAGGACTATCAGCTGAAGGATGGGGCTCTTCAGATTCTGATTACCTGTGTGGAGGAGCGTATGAAAGGATGGAGGATGCAGCTCATCAGAGTTTCCTGTGAGATCAGACATGATCTTTATTCTGTAATCAGGTCTGACCTCGTTAAGGCTTGTTAGCTTCTTTCTACTAGCAGATGCTAATTAGGAGGAAGTTTCAGCAGAGACCTGTAGAAGATACAGTATATATATATATATATATATATATATATATATATATATATATATATATATGGCCCCCCCCTCTCATGGGCTCACCATCTGCAGGAGGGGCCATAGGGGTCGGGTGCAGTGTGAGCTGGGCGGCTGCCAGAGGCGGGGATGCTGGCGGTCTGATCCTGGGCTGCAGAAGCTAGCTCTAGGGACGTGGAATGTCAACTGTCTGGTGGGGAAGGAGCCTGGGCTGGTGTGCGGTGTTGAGTGGTTGTTTGTGCTTATGCACCAAACAGCAGTTCAGAGTACCCACCCTTTTTGGAGTCATTGGAGGGGATGTTGGAGAGCACTCCTTCCGGGGACTCCCTCGTTCTGCTGGGAGACTTCAATGCCCATGGGCGCGTTGACAGCTAGACCAGGAGGGGTGTGACTGGGAGGAATGGATCACCATCTGGTAGTGAGTTGGTTCAGATGGTGGGGGAGGATGCTGGTCAAGCCTGGCAGACCCAAGCGTGTTGTGAGGGTCTGCTGGGAACATCTGGCAGAGTCCACTGTCAGAAAGAGTTTCAATTCCCATCTCTGGCAGAGCTTCAACCATGTCCCGGGTGAGGTGGGGGACATTGAGTCCGAGTTGGCTGTGTTCTGTGCCTCTATTGTTGAGGCGGCCAGCCGCAGCTGTGGCCGTAAGGTCGTCGATGCCTGTCGTGGCGGTAACCCCCGAACTCGTTGGTGGACACCGGCAGTAAGGGATGCCGTCAAGCTGAAGGAGGAGTTCTATCGCGCCTTTATGGCCTGTGGGACTCCAGAGGCAGCTGATGGGTATCGGCGGGCTAAGCGGAGCGCAGCTTCGGTGGTCTCTAAGGCAAAAACTCAGGCATGGGAGGAGTTTGGAGAGGCCATGGAGAATGACTTCCGGACGGCTTCGAGGAGATTCTGGTCCACCATCCGGTGGCTCAGGAGGGGGAAGCAGTGCTCCATCAACACTGTCTACAGTGGGGATGGGGGGGCTGCTGACCTTGACTCGGGACATTGTGAGGAGGTGGAGGGAATACTTCAAAGATCTTCTCAATCCCACCAACACGTCTTCCGATGAGGAAGCAGAGTCTGTGGAGCCTGGTGTTGGCGCTCTCATTTCTGGGGCTAAGGTGGTTAAAAAGCTCCTCGGTGGCAGGGCCCCGGGGATGGATGAGGTCCGTACAGAGTTCCTTACGTCTCTGGAGGCTGTAGGGCTGTCTTGGCTGACATGCCTCTGCAGCATCGCGTGGACATTGGGGACAGTTCCACTGGACTGGCAGATTGGGGTGGTGGTCCCCCTCTTCAAAAAGGGGGACCGGAGGGTGTGCACCAACTACAGGGGGATCACACTCCTCAGCCTCCCTGGTAAGGTCTAGTCAGGGGTGCTGGAGAGGAGGGTCTGTCGGATAGTCGAACCTCGGATAGAGAAGCAGTGTGGTTTTCATCCCGGTCATGGAACAGTGGACCAGCTCTACACCCTCTTCAGGGTCTTGGAGGGGGCATGGGAGTTCTCTGAACCAGTCTACATGTGCTTTGTGGACTTGAAGAAGGTATTCGACTGTGTCCCCCGGGGACTCCTGTCGGGGGTATTCCGGGAGTATGGAGTGCCGGACCCCCTTGTACGAGCTGTCCGTCCCTGTATGACCGGTGTCAGAGCTTGGTCCACATCGCCGGCAGTAAATCAGAGTTGTTTCCGGTGAGGTTTGGACTCCGCCAAGGCTGCCCTTTGTCACCGATTCTGTTCATAACTTTTATGGACAGAATTTCTAAGCACAGCCGAGGTGTTGAGGGGATCCGGTTTGGTGGTCTCAGGATTGGGTCTCTGCTCTTTGCAGATGATGTGGTTCTGTTGGCTTTGTTGGGCTGTGATCTTCAGCTCTCACTGGAGCGATTCGCAGCTGAGTGTGAAGCGGCTGGGATGAGAATCAGCACCTCCAAATCCGAGACCATGGTCCTCAGCCGGAAAAGGGTGGAG
The DNA here is from genome assembly GCF_017639745.1 of Melanotaenia boesemani. Classification (NCBI taxonomy): domain Eukaryota; kingdom Metazoa; phylum Chordata; class Actinopteri; order Atheriniformes; family Melanotaeniidae; genus Melanotaenia; species Melanotaenia boesemani. The sequence continues at coordinate 1,154,173 of NC_055687.1, read as the reverse complement.
TTCTTCTTTCCGGGTCGGCAATGAGGTCCTGCCCTAAGTGGAGGAGTTCATGTATCTCAGGGTCTTGTTCATGAGTGAGGGAAGGATGGAGCGGGAGATCAACAGGCAGATCCATGCAGCAGACTCTGTATCGGTCTGTTGTGGTGAAGAGGGAGCTGAGCTGAATCCCGATAAGAGGCAGAAGATATATATATATATATATATATATATATATATATACATATATATTAGGGCTGCCAAATGATGATTAAAATTTTTAATCTGATTAATTTTTAATCACATTATTAATTTGCATGCAAATACTTTCCGATTGCTTCACTAATCAAACTCAGTACAGTTCTGATGACTCCATAGGTCTAAAAGATTTCTGTGTACTGGTGCTTATAGGCATTTGGTCTGGAGGTCCCCTCACGTTAGGAATCTGGTGAGGTGTGTTTTCGCCAGCACATTCTGGCTCTGGTTCTGAATCACTGGGCAGTGCTTTTTTTTACCCCCACCCCCTTTTATTTTGTCTTTCCCTTCCTCTCAAAGTTCTGTGTGCTTACAACAGCCCTGCTGTGTTCTCTGTTTTCTGTCCAACTGACAACTCATTTTCATTGGTAATTCCAAATAGTTCTTCTGAAATCCAGTTGTTCCTGGATGGTGCTTTCGGATCATGTGATGAGGCTGGGATCCATTAGGTTTACAAGCTGGAACATAAGGAGACTCAGCAGGATTGTTAAAAGAGTCAGAGTATCTGCGCATCTCAAGAACTGTAAGTCTGACATAATTATGCTCTGGGAAATGCACATACACATCAGTGATAATTTCAGTTTAAGGAAGCCATGAATTGGTCAAACTTTTCACTCAAGCTTTGATAGTCGGTACTTCTCATCAATTAATTTTTGGGGGAGATCTCAATTTAGTAATCAATCCCATTCTAGATAAATCCAATCCAAAGACCGTCTAAGATGGCATCTACTGCCGTCAGGGCTGCCCCCTCTCGCTCCTGTTGTTCACCCTTGCCATTGAACCGCTGTCCCTTGCCCTGGAAAGTTCTTTCTTTTTTTCAGGGATAACTAGAAACGGAACTGAACATTAGCTGTCACTCTATGCAGATGAATTGTTGTTATATGTTTGTAGGCTCGCTCTTGTAGGTCCGTCTCAAAAGCAATGCTAATCTGTGCTGTGCCAAATTCCTACCCCTTGCACTACACCACCAACCTAGTTGTTATGTGCACTATATGAATTTGGAGGCAGGCTTGAGTTCAAAATTTTCTTTGCTTCATCGCTGATGCTTATTTGCAATCACCACCTATTTTTACCCTCTTCGGTTGACTCAGCATTTGTTCTGTGGAAAGAGAGAGATTTGCCCTGCTTTATACAACTATTTCATGACAGGACTTATTAAAATTTTCTTAAAAACTCATCTCAACGCCCCCCCCCCCCCCCCCCCCCCCCCCTTCAGTCAATAACATCTGGGAAGGAGAGCTGGATGTCACATTTGGAAGAGAGTGGTGGAATGAGGCTCTTGGTAGTGCTACCTTCCTTGTGCCAGTCTAACAGCAATACAGTTTAAGGTTCACAGAGTACTCTTATTCAAAGATAGGCTCAACCGGATATTTAACACATGCACTCTGTGCAGTCTGTCTCCAATCCAATTCATTCAATCCAACTTTATTTATGAAGAACTTTAAAAACAACCAAAGAGAACCAAAGGGCTGTTCAGAAGACTAAATGCACATTCTCCTCTGCGAACCATACATGTTTTAGACCTGTCCAAAATGGTCTTCTTTTTGGTGAGAGATGATATACTGTCAAGAGCTCTAAACCGACCTTTGACTCCCAGCCCCGCCATTTCGATTGCTCTTGATGGGCCGTGGTTAGCGCCTTGCATGGCAGCTTCCGCCATCAGTGTGTGTATGTGTGTGAATGGGTGAATGTGATGTAGATCGGTTGAATACCGATTCTGGTCAAGTATCAGTCCTGGTTCTGTTGGATCTCAGTGCTGCGTTTGATACTGTAGATCACAGAATCCTGTTGCATAGGCTGGAAAACTGGGTTGGACTTTCTGGAGCGGTCCTTAACTGGTTCAGGTCCTATTTAGAAGGCCGGAGTTATTTTGTTACGATCAGCAGCTATGAATCCGAGCGAGTGGCCATGACTTGTGGAGTCCCCCAGGGGTCAGTCCTTGGACCTCTTCTGTTCAACTTGTATATGCTCCCTTTGGGTCAAATATTACAGAACTATAGCATTAGTTATCAAAGTTATGCAGATGATACACAACTTTATGTGTCTCTGTCACCAGATGACTGCAGCCCAATAGACTTAATGTGTCAGTGTCTGGAGCAAATAAACACCTGGATGAGGGAGAATTTTCTACAATTAAATGAAGACAAAACTGAGATTATTCTGTTTGGTAGCAAAGAGAAGAGGGTCAGCATTGGCAAACACCTGGAGACTCGGGCTTTTAAAATCACCAACCAAGTTCGTAACCTGGGAGTGTTGATAGACTCAGATCTGACTTTCAGCAGCCACATCAAAGCTGTCACTAAGAAGCTTTTTACCAGCTCAGAAACATCAACAGAATTAAAAGTTTAGTCTCCCAGAAAGACCAAGAGAAACTCATCCATGCATTCATCTCCAGTAGACTGGATTACTGTAATGGTCTTTTAACAGGACTTCCTAAAAAGAGCATTAAACATCTGCAGCTCATCCAGAACGCTGCTGCTAGAGTTTTAACCAGGACTAAGAGATCTGAACACATCACACCAGTTTTGAAATCTTTACACTGGTTTCCTGTTAGTCACAGAATAGATTTTAAAACCCTTCTGCTTGTTTACAAATCCCAGAATGGTTTAGGCCCAGAATACATCTGTGATATGTTCAGAGAATATAAACCTAGCAGAGCTCTTAGGTCCAAAGACTCTGGTCAACTAGTCCAGACCAGAGTCCAGACTAAACATGGAGAAGCAGCATTTAGCTGTTATGCTGCAAACAAATGGAACAAACTGCCAGTGGAGATTAAACTTTCCCCAAATGTAGACATTTTTAAATCCAGGTTAAAAACATTTCTTTTTTCATGTGCCTATGCATGAAATTTGCACGGTAACTTTTTTTTTTTTTTTTAACTTATCTTGCTTTTAATCATTTTAATGTAATTTATTATTTTATTGTGATTATGTGTTGATTATGTGTTGATGCCTTTTACTATTCTAAATATCTGTAATATCTTTGTTTTATGTAAAGCACTTTGAATTGTCCTGTACATGAAATGTGCTATATAAATAAACTGCCTTGCCTTGCCTTGCCTAAGGCGCTTTGGGTAAAAGCGCTATATAAATACAGACCATTTACCATTTCGATCTTTGGTGTCCCTGACGACCCAGGTTGTTTAGCAATAAAAAGAGAAATGTCCTGCTTTTGCTTCCTCGTTGCCCATAGACGCATTTTATTACATTGGAAAGACCCTAAACCACCTTCACCTTATCCCTGGTTGAAAGACTTGATGTCTTTTCTTAGAGAAAATTAAAAACAGTATGAGACAAAATTCAGACATTTTTATCACAACGTGGGGTCCTTTTCTTTCCTTGGTCAGCTCTGTTAAACCATGGGATGACTACATACCCTGAAGATAATACATCTGGATCAACCTCAGACTTTCTTTTTCATGACAGAGATTATCATGGATTTTTTCCTCATACACCCCTACGTCTTTAAGTAGCCTGCTGACGCTGCCCTTTCTGTTGTCCTGCTTTTCTACAGATGATTGTGGGGAAAAGGCTGAGAGGAAAGGCACATATGTTATTTACTTCTTCCTTGCCTGAGGTCTGTGTATATGTCACCCCTGTCTATAGAAAATAGTTTTAAGTTAATGTTGTTTATTTATTTATTTGACATAAAACCATTTTTAAAGAAAATGTTTTCAGTTAAACTGAAATCACCCCCCCCCCCCCCCCCCCACACACACACACACACACACAATAATCTACTAACTGTTTTTATAAACATTTTCTTTATTGTCGCACATAATAAATGAACCAGTAAGAAACCAGAAGAGCCCGCCTCCATCTGACTGGAACCATCACACATTTTCTGCTGTGATCAGATAAAAGAAGCTGGTTTTCCGGGTTATTGATCCAGCTCATCCTGGAGTGTTGAGGTTAACCTGTAAGGTGTTGGTGTTGGACAGATCAGTAACGTCTCCGCTGACCCGTTTCTGAGAGGTGAAAGTCTGAAAGAAATTCCTATAGATCTGATGTAGTTCCTGCTTTCAGCTCCACTTCAGCATCATCACATGCCTGCTGGTATTTTCCTGTCGTCCCTGAATCCAACTCAGACTGACTGAAGATAAATCAACTCCAGAATCATTGATCAGAGCTCATTGAGAGCTCCGAGTGATACCAGGTCCTGGTTTCTGGTATTCTACAGCAGAGATAGAACCAGAAGCAGTTTCATTATCTTGAATGTTAAAATATAATTATTCAGAATCTGTACCGGAATGATGTAACTCCTGGATGTGATTCAGAAAATCAGCTGCAACCAGAAAATCTGATTTATTCCCATTTGCCGATCTTCCACTTTTCTGAAAATATATGTGCATATAATGTTAGTCCAAATGACATATTAGCTACTATATTATTATTACTAGATAATTCTAGCTGCTATTTTAGCTAAAGTATGCTAGCGTTATAAAGATAACATTAGTTACAGTCTTAGGCTGAACGAAATCAATCTATTTTAGCATAAAACAATAACAACACTTACTATTTTAGCCTAAACATGATATTAGCCTTAACTACTGTAGCCACAATTTCAGGAAGATGACTATAGCAGCTATGTTAGTCAAAATATGATAATGTTAGCATAAATAAGATGTAAGCTACATTGTTTGCCTAGACATGACATTTTTAAGAGTTAATTGAGTCTAAGAAGAAAATTATCATTGAACAAGTTAAAGTTTGTTGCTACATTAACATACACATGGAAATGTTAGCTACTACATTAGCCTACATAGTATCAGCTGCTGGATTAGCTTTACCAATATTACTTTAGCTTAAACATTAGCATAAACAACATCACATGAGCTGTTATGTTAGCATTAGGTGCTAAATTAAAGCAGAATAAAGTTATAGCTACATTTGTCTTCACAATATGATTTCAGACACTAGGAGTGTGTCTCAATCCGTGCAGGTACGTGAGTGAACTGACTGCAGAGCGTCGTGCGTACTAAGCTCTACCTTCGGTAGTGATGCTGTCGTGGGTCAGTGCGACCCAGACGCACCACTGACGCTCTGAACTTACCGGTAGGGACGTTCCAGCGTTTGACGGCGATTCTTCTGCTGCTTTAATTTACAGAATGAGCTTCCTACTCTTGATTTTACTTTTTGTTTACTCCTTAACCCCACCTGTAAACTTCATCACATCCAACTCTGACCCAGGACCCTCCTCCTATTTTCTGAACATGAGTTCGTATGCTTATTTATTTTAAGGTAAATGACCTCCTACATGCTGCCTGATGGCAGCGCCGCTCCGTTAATATACTTTTTTTACGACAATCCGTCCAAGTTCTTCCAAAATCCAAAATAACGTTCACATGTGTGTTTGCATGTCATCACACTTTATGCTATTAAACGCCTTTAAAGGCCTCATTAGTGAAACAAAGGACCGTGGCCTCCACTGTTTTAATCCACCTCAGTAGATGACAATAGAAACCATCAGCACACGTTCACGTGTCTGCACGTCTCCTCCATACCTGTTAGTATAAAGTGTAATTTAAAACACAAGTAAAACCGCTTTTAAACATGCAAAGATTGACTGGATGAAAGTACTTTACATCATGTACATGTGTTCTCACTGGTGTTTCCACTGATACCGTTCACGTCTGTAACAGGAAACGGTTCTACTACAAGATACAAGAGACAGGGCAGCATCCGGGTACTTTCAGTACACCGAGTTCATTCTGAAATTTCAGAATTATGCACCTAAATATAGTGCTGGAAGTAGAGAAGTGTGCGGATTGGGACACACCCCATGTTTGTCCAAAGGAAGATAACTTTAACTCTGGACTAGGATTCTGGACCAGGACTTGGGAACAGGAGTGACAATGTTGAGGATCAGTGAAACAGACTCAAAGCTGAGGATTTAAACTCTGATGTGTTTTCTGTGTTTTATGAAGATCTTTCAGGCTGTTTTGGGTTTAAAAATTAATGATCAGATATGAAGGCTTTGAATATTGTTATTCATGTCCAAACATCACAAAGTTACAGCACAGATGGTTCATTTAATCCTTAATCTGCTCCTGGAAAGAGAATAATATCCTGTTTAGTGTCTGATGGACATTAATATTCTCCATTCATCATTCATAAAAAACAGTATGATGATTATCCTGATTTAATCTGGATTATGGAAGCTGTACCTGCCTCACAGTGTTCAGGTGGGTGTTGTGATGGACCCAGTTTGGACCAGTCCAGGCTCTGGTCCTTGTTTTATGGTTTGTGAACAGGCCCAGATCCAGCAGCTTGTCTAGGTTCCCAGCCAAGGTCCATCCATCACTGTCACCGAGCTGGAAGCAGAACTCCGAGCTGAAAGCCTGGTCAGAGACGCAGAGTCATGAGATTCCAGGTTCTGCTTTTACCCTGAGTATCAGTCACACCTCATGAGATAGTCTGACCAGAGTGGATCTGATGGGAAAAATCTAAAAACTATGTTCTGTAACAAACATTAAAACAGTTTTTCATATATTTCAGCTGCAGCTACAGAAGTTGTGTGTTGGTTTCCATGGTGATAATGTCATGTCTCAACTCCACGGTAACACAGCATCGACTGATCTCGTGTGTAGACGTCAAGAGCTTTTAATCTGGTTCTTTTTTTTCTTCAACTTTCATTCTTGACTCTATCAGTTCATCGCTTCTTCTGTTGTTTGACGTGGTCCCATAACCTCAGAAAGCACAGAAGTTTTATTCTTGGTTTAGTTGTAAATCTGCAGAAAGCTGCTCTGATTTAAAGCCTCTTAGACCAGAACCAGCATCTCCCTCCACCCTGGACCTGCTGTCTGGATGCTGCATGTTGAGGAGCTGCAGAATGAGGCCGTTAAATCATAGCGAGGACAAAGACTGAGAACAAAGCGGAGCGTCTGGACCAATCACCTGCGTTTAGGACAGCATCAAAGAACCAAGCTGATGTTGCTCATTCATCCTGAAGAAAAAAGGAAATGACTGTGATTACCTCAGCGTCAGAGTTATTATCCAGATAAAGCTCTGATATTAAAACATTTCAGTGATAATGGCGGGGCGCCGACATTCAGCCGGCATCAGGCCGGAGGAGAATGGCGTCCTGGTAACGAGCTCGTCTGAAAGGCTGAAAAGAAGAGTTAGACCATCTGAGGGAACCTCATCTGTAGGTTTCAGGATCCAGACAGAAACTTTCTGTAGTTTGTGATAAATACGTGATTTTATGATGTGAAACGGGACGCTGCTCAGCCTCAGATTTATAATAAATATGCAGCAGGATCGTCCAGAGGATGGTGGACGGACGGACGATGATGGATGGATGGATGGATGGATGGATGGATGGATGGATGGATGGATGGAGGAATGGATGGATGGATGGATGGATGGATGGACGGATGGACGGACTGACGGATGGATGGATGGATGGTGGATGGATGGATGGATGGATGGACGGACGGACGGACGGACTGATGGATGGATGGATGGATGGATGGACGGACGGACGGACGGACGGACGGACTGATGGATGGATGGATGGATGGACGGACGGACGGACGGACTGACGGATGGATGGATGGTGGATGGATGGATGGACGGACGGACGGACTGACGGATGGATGGATGGATGGATGGACGGACGGACTGATGGATGGATGGATGGATGGATGGATGGATGGATGGATGGATGGATGGACGGACGGATGGACGGACGGACGGATGGATGGATGGATGGATGGTGGATGATGGGTGGAAGGATGGATGGATTGTAAATGGTAGATTTAAACCAGGACCATGTGATGAGTAACAGGACTAAATGTGTTTTATTTCTTTAATGTTTGATGGATTCAGATTCCTGGGTTTTCTTTCCTGGATAAAGAACAACACTGGTGATTAACAGGATCTCTGGGGGAGGTTGGTGGTCTCAGACTCCTGATTCCTTTGGCCTCCTTTTCCAAACAATAGGAAAAGAGTAATGAGAGTTTGGGAAACCTGCACCGAGATCACGTTTCCGCTCACGTCTCCGTGCTCAGGAGCAGTTGATGTCACCGGCTCATAACTGGTCGCCATAGCGGCAAAGCAGGCAGCCAATCATCCTGAACAAATGTATGCACAAGGCCGTGCCTCAGTCTTCCTTTCCTCCTGGCTGTTGACGATCCTGCCCATCTGGCAGTGGTTAAAGATTAATATGCTGGAATCTGAGAGCAGAGGAGTTAGTTTCACACCGATGCAGAAATGTTTGGATGATTTCATGTTTCAGTGTGTTTCCTGTTCCGACCCTGGAAACACTGCCTCGGTTAGAGGAGCTGCAGCAGCTTCAGTTTGCTTTCTGCTGTAATCAACTTAGTCTGGGTCCTAAAGAGGAAAGTGATGGAGACTGTGCTGGAACGGGAAGCATTCACTGATAAGATCAGGATTTTATTTCCCTTATCAGGTTCAGTGCCTTTAGCTGAACACCAAACCCACATTGATCAGGGTTAACTTTAATCAGTAAGAGAGGATTCCTGGTTTCCATGGTAATGTGTTCAGATTCTCTGCTCTTCCTGCTTTAGTGTCAAACTTCTCCTGGAATTTCTCCAGGTTGTTCTCAGACTGCTGTGAAATAAAATGTCTCACCCAATAGAATGGCAAATATGATGATGACATCACCACCTCCTCCCTCTTCTTGCTCATTGTTCACGTCCCATCCATTCAGGGGTCAAATCCAGTAGATAAACAGGTCACATGATTGCATCACATTCGTCAACAGGTCACATGATCGCATCCTGTCTGTTAACAGGTCACATGATCGCATCCCGCCTGTCAACGGGTCACATGATCGCATCCCGTCTGTAAACGGGTCACATGATCGCATCCCGCCTGTCAACGGGTCACATTGTTCCAGAAGTCTGGTGGTTGTTCAGACGCAGCTGTGCCAGTCTAAGCTGTGTCTTTTTTCTCCTGCAACCTTCCAACTGTTTCAGTTTTTTTCTAACTGGACTGTCATGAACTTTAACATGTAACATGCTAAACTGAGGCCTTAGTCTGTTCCTCAGTCTGTTTGGATTTTGGATGAAAGCTAATGGAGGTGCAGCGTGCTGCAGAGGAAACCTGAACTCCACCAGGACATGTTTTTCTTTCAGTTACAGCCTGATGCAGTAAACCTCTTACAGCTGCCCTTGGTGAAATCTGAGACCCTAAAACTCCAGAGCTTGATCCCACACTTGATCTTGATCTGGAGCCTGATTCAGAGTCTTGATCCAGACTCCGGATCCAGAGTCCTGGTCCATAGTACACATCCAGAGTCCCCATTCAGATTCCTGACTCTAGAGTCCTGGTTTAGAGTCCTGATTTAGAGTTCTGGTCCAGAGTCCTCATCCTTAGACGAGAATTACTTCCAGCTGAGGAACCATAAACCTTTGGTCCATCAGGAACTGGGAGTTTAAAGGACAAAGTTCAGGCAAACCTAGTCCAGAAGGCAGCATTAAGGACCTGACTTTGATTCAGCCAGTAGTAATCAGTGATGATGGAGGATCATGTGACCCGTTTGGATGACAGGTTCTAAACCAGGTTCAGTTCACCCAGAACAAAGCAGCTGAACAGAACATCTGAAAGATGACTGTTTATTTATTTATTTATGAGGACAATAACCTTGTAAAAAGAAAACCCAGAACTGAGCTTAGTCTGGTTCTGACAGTTCAGACAGGAAACATTAAAGCTCTCCGGTCTGGATGAGAGCCGGCTGAAACCTTATTCCTGCTAACTCCCTCCTCCCAGTCCACAGTGTCCCTCAGGGTTACCTGATATCTGAGCATCATCATCACAGAGGATTACTTCATCATCCTCATCTCAGAGTCCATGGAGGAAACACAGGAGGGACAAAAACATGGAAAAAGGAAGTCTCTGCTTCCCTGATGAAGGTTTTCCATCCTCACATTCCCGTCTCTCAGCAGATGTGACGTTTAATAATAAACCAGCTCCAACCATCGTCCTCATGTCAGATAAAAACTGAGTTTCCTTCCTATTGGTGTTGCAGTGTCACACCTCCCCCTCACACTTTCTGACCTACAAGAACCTGGATCCGGACCACAGACTTATGATCCAGCTGGCTCAGTTTTGGGGCCCCTCCTGATTTTGCTGTATCTGCTTCCTTTAGGGTCCATCCTGAGAAAGCATTGTGTGTCTATCCATTTGTATGCCAGTGATAGCCAGATATATCTACCCCTAAAAAAGAAAGATGCCTTTTCTCTTCCTCCTCTTTTGTCATGCCTCCATGACATCAAGGAGCAGATGGCCCTGGGTTTCCTGAATTTTAATAAGAAAAAACAAAGACTATAGTGTTTGGACAGAATGGATCCAGTGGCTCCACCCCAGTTGATCTGGGCTGCTTGTCTAGGTTTTTAAAACGAACTGTCACTAATTTGGGTTTTAATTTGGATAGCGATTTTAAACTAGATCACCAGATGAAAACACTGGTAAAGTTCATCGTTTAACCTTTGTCAACTTGCTCAGGCAGAATCATTTTAACTGCTCCGCACTTTGAGACAGTAATTCCTGCCTTCATCACTTCCCGGCTGGGTTACTGTCTACACCTGTTTTCAGACCAGACCCGATGTGCACCCCTGCTTGCAGTGTGATTATGCAGATGTACTCTTTTGTGATTGCTCGGTTTGTGATTACGTGTTTCCGGATTTCCGGAGCATCTTGCTGAATTTGTGTGGTTACCACAGAAGAGAAACTGCAACACGGCACCGTAACCCTATGCTTGAGAGCAGATTTCACCGGTGTCAGCTGCGCCAGCCATAACATACACCGACGCCAGCCCTACCGTACGCCGGCCAACAATACGCAGATGCCGGCCAACTGCTTGCAGACATTGGTCCTACCGTACGCAGACGTTGGTCCTACCGTACACAGACACTGGCTCTACCGTACGCAGACATTGGCCCTACCATACGCAGACGTTGGTCCTACCGTACACAGACACTGGCCCTACCGTACGCAGACATTGGTCCTACCGTACGCAGACACTGGCCCTACCATAGGCAGACATTGGTCCTACCGTACCCAGACATTGGTCCTACCATACACAGACACTGGCCCTACCGTACGCAGACATTGGCCCTACCATACGCAGACGTTGGTCCTACCGTACGCAGACACTGGCCCTACCGTACGCGGACGTTGGTCCTATTGTACGCAGACACTGGCCCTACCATACTCAGATGTTGGTACTACCGTACACAGACACTGGCCCTACCGTACGCGGACGTTGGTCCTATTGTACGCAGACACTGGCCCTACCGTATGCAGACATTGGCCCTACCATACACAGACGTTGGTCCTACCGTACGCAGACATTGGCCCTACCATACGCAGACGTTGGTCCTACCGTACGCAGACACTGGCCCTACCGTACGCGGACGTTGGTCCTATTGTACGCAGACATTGGCCCTACCGTACACAGATGAGTATAAGTCCAGCTAAACCAGTTCTTGTTTTGTTGTTTTATTGAGTGTGAACTTCTTTTTCTTGTTTTATACGTTTTCTTTTATTATATTTGAAAATGAAACATAATGATCCAAGCTAAATTTAAAACCATTTAAAACATTTCAGTGACTCCTTTAAACCAGTCAGTCTTCGATTTGTACTGTAACAGGGGGACAAAGTTCTGCTGTCCAGAAAGTTTGGGATGAAAACAGCTGCATGAGGTCCCAAAGATCACCAGCATGCAGCCTTGTCCCATGCATACAGAGATTCCTCATGATTCTCTTAATCTTCTCATGATATTCTACACTATAGATGGTGGATCTTCAAAGTCTGAGAAACATTTTTTTTAAAATTGTTGCACAGTTTTAGAGCCAGTGTGTCTTAGATAGGTGAACCTCTGTCCAGCTTTCCATCTGAGAGACTCTGCCTCTCTGAAATGCTCTATTTCAGATTCTGTTCTGGTGCTCTTTGAGGTCTTTTCTCAGACTGAAAATTCAAGACACTTAATTTTGTTACAGCTTCATTTTCTCTTCTGAATGTTTTCAGCTGGCATGAGGAGGATGGTTCCTGCGCTGTGATTGGACAACATTACTGCTGTCCCAAAATACTCATCCCAGGTTAAAAGACTCCCAGTTACCATGGCGATGGCAGCTGCTGATTCAATGGACTCAAACCTCTGGGTGGAGGCATGAGAGGTGAAGAGGAGAGGGCAGGAAGGACAGAGGCTGTATTTATAGATCAGTAATTATAGATCGGCAGAGGACAACACACACACACACACACACACACACACACACACACACACACACACACACACACACACACAGATAGATGGGTGATCGGACAAATTGGCTTTCAGTTCTCTGATCTCAGCAGCTGGGAGCTTTTCCAGCATCAGTCGGAAGCTTTTAGCCCTGCAAGCTTTCTGTGGTTTCACTTCCTTCTCAGAGGTTATTAAAGCCTGAAACAATGCTGGGGGGCAGGCTGTGGAATGTCAACACTCCTCCGGAAACTTCGTGCAGCTCCAACATGGAGATGTAGATATGAGATGAAGCCGAGTGTCCAGAAGCTCAGGCAGTTTGTTTCCATGTTGGTGATCATGTTTATTTATCTCCTCACCAGGGGACTAATTACTAAACCCGGCGTTGGTACAAAACCCGGCGTTCACCAGTTCTAGTCATCTTCTGGGATTAATAAAAACCAGACCTGGTGGGACAATGTTCCTACCTCCACGGCTGCTCTGATCCTGCCGTACGCACAAAGTCTGGAGAAACAGGAAACGGCGACGCCAAAGGTCCAGAAGAAAACCAGAGATGATGAGAGACATTTGTTCAGAACCAGCTATTACCTTTCACACCACGGGTTAGATATTAAAGCTGTTTGCAGACACGAAGAAAGACGCATGTTTGATATTAAAACTCCTTGGAGCGTACGCTCACACTCACCAGGATTTACCAGAGAAGCAGATGTTTGTTATGAACCAGAAGCTCAGCCAGTAAAACATGTTCTGTCATTGTGGAACAAAACTTCCATTCAGGCTGAATAAGACGACATTCTGCTGCAGCAGGTTCCACACGCATTAATAATAATTACTATTAAATGACATGGTCGCCATGGAAACGTGCTCCTCAGTCAGACTACAATCAGGTGTTTCCACCTGTAGCGGTTCAAAACATTGAATGTTGGATATAAAACGGTTCCCCAGAGGGTAAAGATGTACAACGGGTGATCTGGCTCTGCTGGACCACATGGAGCCAGACTCCAGAGGGACCGGGTTTTCAGAGACCAGTAAGACTCACTGCATGGCTCATGAACCGGTTCCAACTGCCGTGTGCTGTGATGGTCTCAGACCTCGGTGAAGCTTTGGGCCCAGCGTTACAGAGACCACCAGGAGAACCAGGCCATACCAAGAAGAACCAGGCCGTACCAGGAGGAACCAGACCGTACCAGGAGGAACCAGACCGTACCAGGAGGAACCAGACCGTACCAGGAGGAACCAGACCGTGCCAGGAGGAACCAGACCGTACCAGGAGGAACCAGGCTTTGACTTACTTAAAGGTGCTTTCAGTGATTTCACCCACAAAGTGAAGGGAAACTGATCTGACTACCAATCCTCCACGTCCTCGTCTCCTCATGTAGCAACACATGAAGTCTAATTTATCTCCACATCTGTAGACTCACAGGTGAAGCTTTAGATTAGTGGGGAAACATATATGATGCTATATGCTTGTTGCTGGTTAATCTTCTAGAAAATGTAAATATTTCTCTGGTTGGATTGAAAGCCGTCACCCAGTCTGCTGCTCTAGAAATGTTCCTACTGGAAAGCAGGATGAGTCCAAACTACTGACCTGACCTACGTTACAGAGACAGCTGAGAACCGTTCAAATCAGTCTAAAATAAATACAAACATTTTTTATTTACTATTAATAACTCAGAACCATTTTTTCTGTTTTATAATGTTTTTTCTCCACAATAATCTATTAATTCAACTCTCA